>NW_027507685.1:104784627-104797127 GCF_037356315.1 Lithobates pipiens | reverse complement strand
GACTTACCTGCCCACTACACTGACCCCTGCGCTGACCTACCTGCCCACTACACTGACCCCTACGCTGACCTACCTGCCCACTACACTGACCCCTACGCTGACCTACCTGCCCACTACACTGACCCCTATGCTGACCTACCTGCCCACTACACTGACCCCTACGCTGACCTACCTGCCCACTACACTGACCCCTACGCTAACCTACCTGCCCAGTACACTGACCCCTACGCTGACCTACCTGTCCAGTACACTGACCCCTACGCTGACCTACCTGTCCAGTACACTGACCCCTACGCTGACCTACCTGTCCAGTACACTGACCCCTACGCTGACCTACCTGCCCACTACACTGACCCCTACGCTGACCTACCTGCCCACTACACTGACCCCTATGCTGACCTACCTGCCCACTACACTGACCCCTACGCTGACCTACCTGCCCACTACACTGACCCCTACGCTAACCTACCTGCCCAGTACACTGACCCCTACGCTGACCTACCTGTCCAGTACACTGACCCCTACGCTGACCTACCTGTCCAGTACACTGACCCCTACGCTGACCTACCTGTCCAGTACACTGACCCCTACGCTGACCTACCTGTCCAGTACACTGACCTACCTGTCCAGTACACTGACCCCTATGCTGACCTACCTGCCCACTATACTGACCTACCTGACCCCTAAAATGACCTGCCTGACCACTATAACCTACCTGACCTCTACCATGACCCACCTGCCCACTACACTGACTTCCCTGTCTCCTGCACCTAGCTACCTGACCCCCTTGACCACTACACTCCTTACTGCACTACTCACACTACTGACTACTCCCCCACACAAATATAAGGTAGATCGGTGGATTTCACTCACCACTCCAGGCCAGGATTCCATGAAGATCATCCATAGATGTCTGCTATCCCCCAGTCGATCCTCTGTATCCCCCACAGGCCGGGATCTCCCCCAGCAGCCGCCATACGCTCGTCTGCATCGAGCACCGCCCCTCCCCCTCACACAAATGGGCTGGCTGTGGCCCGCACCTGAGGAATCATGGGGGACAGCCAGGGCAGGCTGGACCACTGGAGTCCCTGAGCGCGGGGGGGGGGGGGGGGGGAAACCCGGGTGCTGAACAGTGTCTGCCTCATTGGAGGTGTATGGTGATTATATGGGCTGGAGCCTGGAAGAAGTCACTTGGGCTGCCCACCCCCACGGTACACCACTGGGCTGGCCCGGCCGAATGACATCATTGACATTCAGCAGTCAATGGAAAATCACAAACGGCTGCATCAGTTACAGTGTCCCGGAATGAAGGTGCCTGCTAATTGTGGGAATGTCCCAGGCAATCCGGGACACGTGGGCACCCTACAGTCACCTGGCAAGAGAATTCAAAGACATTGTTCTTGAGAGAACTCACAAACCTGAACATGGCACAACCCATTCTCAGACAGACACAATTAAAACTGCAAGACCCCAAACCTCGCCACTAATACAATACAACAACAATACACTCAGCCAAAAAACAGGGCCACGAAGATGGCAAGAATGGAGTAAACCACCCGCCCCAAGATGGATGTCAAGATCACTACAGAGCAGAGAAAAGGAGGAGATAAGAACCTTCCTGAGCACATTATGCAATAAACTATGTGACAGCTAAAAAAGTAAAAAAAAAACACAACGACAACCGCCCATAACCCGATTTGTCACAGGAAATTTAGCCATTACAAGGTATATAAATATACAAACAATAAATGACATCACTAGTAATCAGTAGCTGGAACATTCAGGGTCTGAATGCGTCAGCCTTCAGATCCAAAGTAAATGATCCAGATTTCAAGCAAAGACTATGTGAGATGGACATACAAATCCTCCTGGAAACATGGACCCGGGCACAGGATGAACCATCAGTAACTACTGGCTATAGGGAATTCTCTGTCCCCGCACAGAAAGATAAGAACATCAAACAGGGTCGGTGTTCAGGAGGAATACTTGTCTGGTATAAGGAGGAGCTGCATGAGAACATCAGTGCAATTAAAAAAGGTGAGAGCCACATCTGGCTAAGAATAAGCAGCTCCATTCTTACCTCTCAGTCAGACATCTACCTGTGCGCAGCATACATTGCCCCAGCAGAGTCCCCATATTTCAGACCAGACACCTATGAGGTTCTACAAAGTGAGGCTATCCACTTCCAATCCCTGGGACGAGTGCTCATCTGTGGAGACCTCAATGCTAGGACAGGAAGGGAAAAGGACTATACAGGCTCTGATTGCAACACATACATAGTGGGCCATGCAAATTACGATCATGAGTCGATACAGAGAAACAGCTATGACAGCACAACCAACAAAAATGGAAGAAAATTGCTGAATTTGTGTCGCAGTCTGGGCCTCTACATCCTCAATGGCCGTACCAAGGGAGACTCTCTAGGAACGTACACATTTAGCTCCCATGTAGGCAGCAGTGTGGTAGACTATGCCATCACAGATATGAACCCCACACTCATCAATGGTTTTACAGTCACCCCACAAACACACCTGTCAGACCACAACCAACTACTGCTATACATCAAATCTTCTAGCAAACCATCCCCAATACTCCACCGGGCTTCTCTCTGCAACCTGTCACCATCATTTAAATGGTCCAAACAGTCTACCACAAAATCCAGAGAGGTAACTGACAGACCTGACATTAGGAAACAGCTTGAAAACTTCCAAAACAACACCTATGAGATAAGTCCACGAGGTGTGAACCAGGCAACAAAGGACTTCCATAAAATACTACACACTATCGCAGAAACAGCCCAGCTGAGAAAAGCCAACTACAAGAAACCATCCAACAAACAATCCAATAAATGGTTCGACAAAGAATGCAAAGCATTAAGGAACACCTTACGGACAGTCTCCAATGACAAACAGAGACTCTGATAACACTGACCTAAGAATAACCCATAGCACCCTGCAGAAAAAATACAAACGAACCCTTAAAAAGAAAAAGCAAAACCTCATCTCCAAAAACCTGTAACAGCTGGAAGAGGCACTTCAGGAAAACCCTTTCTGGGAAATATGGAAGAATATTGGCTCAGCACCCAGGAAAAACAACCTCCACATTCAAAATGGCGACATCTGGCTCAACTACTTTAAGAACCTCTACAAAGATATTCCAGAGGAGGTTCTAACTGTAGAACAAAAAGACATCATCAAAAGACTAAATCATATGGAGGAAAAATGTAAGGACTTCCAGAACCCCCTAGATGTATTGGTTACACCCCAAGAAATTAGGGAGAAAATCCAAAACCTGCTAACCGAAAAATCCAGTGGGATGGATGGAATCCTGCCAGAGATGATTAAACACGGCTCCTCAGATGTACACACTGCACTTTGCAAAGTGTTCACTCTGGTCCTGAGTGCTGGTTACTACCCTAAAGTATGGAACCAAGGCCTCATAACTCCCATCCATAAGAGTGGAGACCAATATGATCCAGCCAACTACAGAGGGATATGTGTCAGCAGCACACTAGGAAAACTATTCAACAGTATCCTCAACAAACGGATCCTCAACTTCCTCACACAACACAATGTCCTGAGCAGAAGTCAGGCAGGGTTCATGCCAAACCATTGTACTACAGACCACATCTACACCCTGCACAGCCTCATCAAGAACCATGTCCACAATACAAAACACGGAAAGGTATTCGCCTGCTTTGTGGACTTTAAGAAGGCTTTTGACTCAGTGTGGCACCCAGGCCTGTTCCTCAAACTATTGGAGAGTGAAATAGGAGGGAAAACATATGATGTTATTAAAGCGGGAGTCCGCCGGGAGTTCAGCCGTTTTTTTTTTTTAAAAGCCAGCAGCTACAAATACTGCAGCTGCTGACTTTTAAAATAAGGACAATTACCCGCCCAGCGCACCCGCGATGTCGGCACCCGAAGCCGATCTCTCGATTGTCTCTCGGGTGCTGCCGCCGCCATCTTGGGTATGGGAATCAGGAAGTGGAGCCTTTCGGCTTCATTTCCCGGTTCCCTCCTGCTGCCTCTGGGATCTGTGTGTTTCCCAGCAGGCAGCGGGGGACTTTCGGAAAGGGGCATAGATTCTGCAGAATCTACGCCCCTTTCCGCAGAGAGCTATCCCGGAAGTGGGTGCAGATACCTGTACTGTACAGGTACCTGCACCCCCTCCCCCCTGAAAGGTGCCAATTGTGGCGCCGGAGGGGGGGAGGATTCCAATGAGCGGAAGGTCCACTTTAGGGTGGACCTCTGCTTTAAGAGTTCAAACACTGAGAACAGCTGCAGTGTAAAGGTGAATGGGAAAAGAACCGAACATTTCCGGCAGGCCCGAGGAGTCAGACAGGGCTGCAGCCTAAGTCCAACCCTCTTCAACATCTACATCAATGAACTGGCTGCAGCTCTAGAGTCCTCCCCAGCACCAGGACTGAGTCTACACGACACCGAGGTGAAGCTCCTGCTGTATGCCGATGACCTCCTACTTCTGTCACCAACAGAGAAAGGCCTACAAGACAGCCTGAAACATTTCATCTGGAATTCTGCAAACACCTCCTCCAAGTCCATCAAGCACCTCCAACAGTGCTTGCCGTTCTGAGTTGGGCAGATTTCCTTTACTTCTCGCAGTACAGAAGAGGGCGCTATCATACTGGGACCACCTACAAAACAGCAGTCCCAACTCATACCACCATAAAGCCTTAGTGAACAGTAAGGACCAGTCCAAACCATGTGGCCTGCACCACCTTGTCTATTCCAAACTCTCAACAATGCGGCCTGACAAAATCTCAAATAAAAAACATAACGAATGACTACAAAGAAAAATATGTTGGAGAATGGAGAAACAAAATAAACTCCACAAAACCAGTCATTACAGAGAGACTACAGACTGGCCCCATACCTGGAGCTGCTACAAGACCCCAAAGACAGACAGACCCTGAGCCTGTACAGACTGAGCGCCCACAGCCTGGAAATCCAGTTAGGATGGCACAGACAGACCTACAAGCCCAGGGAGAGTAGACTGTACCAGCAATTTGACCAGGGGGTCCTGGAGGATAAGGACCAATATGTGACGGCGTGTCACCGACTGAGAGGGACCTGAAAGACTGAGGACTTAAAAATCCTTTACAGAGACTTATGCCCATTCCCCTTTATATTACCCATTATCCTTCCCCCTTTTTCCTATACAAACTCAACTGCTTTGGCGATGCTAACATGTATTTGGTCCTGCCAATAAAGCTTATTTGAATTTGAGAGAGAGAGGAGAGAGAGAGAGAGAGAGAGAGAGAGAGAGAAAGAGAGAGAGAGAAGAGAGAAAGAGAGAGAGAAAGCGAGAGAGAGAGAGAGAGAGAGAGAGAGGGGAAAGAGAGAGGGGAGAGAGAGAAAGAGAGAGAGGAGAGGGGGGAGAGAGAGAGAGAGAAGAGGGGGGTGAGAGAGAGAGGGGAGAGAGAGAATGGGGAGAGGGGGGGAAAGAGAGAGGGAGAGAGAGGAGGGGAGAGAGGGAGAGAGAGAAGAGGGGGGAGAGAGAGAAGAGGGGGAGAGAAGAGAGGGAAAGAGAGAGGGAGAGGAGAGAGAGGGAGAGGGGAGAGAAAGAACAGAGAGGAGACAGAGAGAGAGAGAGAAAGAACGAGAAGAGGAGAGGGGGAGAGAGAGAGAGGAGAGAGAGAGAGAGAAGAGGAGAGAGAGAGGAGAGGAGAGGGGGAGAGAGAGAGAAGAGGGGAGAGAGAGAGAAGAGGGGGGAGAGAAGAGAGGAAAAGAGAGAGGGAGAGGAGAGAGAGAGAGGAGAGGGGAGATAGAGAGAGAGAGAGAAGAGGGGAAGAGAGAGAGAAGAGGGGGGACAGAAGAGAGGGAAAGAGAGAGGGAGAGGAGAGAGAGAAGAGAGAGAGAGAGGAGAGAGAGGAGAGAAAGAACAGAGAGGAGACAGAAAGAGAGAAGAGAGAGAAGAGGGAGAAGAAGAGAGAGAAGAGAGGCGAGAGAGAGAGAGAGATAGGAGGGGGAAGGAGAGAGAGAGAAGGGGGAAGGAGAGAGAGGGAGAGAAGAGAGAGAGAGAGAAAAAAAGAGAGAGAAAGAGAGAGAGGGAAGAGAGAGAGAGGAGAGAGAGGAAATTGAGAGAGGAGAGAGAGAGAGAAAGAGAGGCGAGAGAGAGAGAGAGAGAGAGAGAGAGGAGGGGGAAGGAGAGAGAGGGAGAGAGAGGGAGAGAAGAGAGAGAGAGGAGGGAAAAGGAGAGAGAGGGAGAGAGAGGGAGAGAAGAGAGAGAGAGGAGGGAAAAGGAGAGAGAGGGAGAGAGAGGGAGAGAAGAGAGAGAGAGGGGGAAGGAGAGAGAGGGAGAGAGAGAGGGAGAGAAGAGAGAGAGGGGGAAGGAGAGAGAGGGAGAGAAGAGAGAGAGAGGGAGAGAAGAGAGAGAGAGAGAGAGAGAGAGAGGAGAGATCACCAAATAAAACTAGAGGAAATAAATTCCTGAAGCACAATCTGTTACATATATCATCTATAGAAGACCATCCCACTCTGCACACTGCGCTGTATGTAGTACACTGCGTCCCACTAATCATCATATAATCATGTAATAATCATGTAATAATACCATCAGCCATTTTTGGGGAATTTGGAATTCTTCTAGTTTATATTAATAACTGCAAAGTGTGCCTTTTCCTCGAGCGTCTGATTCAGAATTTATATTTAAGGGTTTAAAGCCTCCAGGACATTTGTGTGAGATGCAGCGTTGCGGTCCTGCTGCGTGCGCTCCCAGCGGGATGGCCTGTCACTGTGACAGTTCTTGATGTGTAAACAGTAGCCGGTCGCAGGTTCCGCTTCACTGATCATGGCAAATGCCTGTAATAGTGATTATTGATTGAAACTATATCATTGTTTTTGGTCCCCGATTTGGAGCAATGTCCCTCTGTCCCTCATTCCTCCTCATTTGTCCCTCATTTTGGTCTGATCTATATAATTGTATATAAAATGCACTTTATCTTTCAAAAAGTGTTTTCCAGCGCTAAACCTTTCATCCGATTTCTAAATTGCTGCATTTGTAAACTCCACAAGCCAATATAAAGGAATAGTAATGGTTTTTGTACAATTCTCTGTTAAAGGGGCGTGGCAAGGGGTGTGTCCTATGCCTGCACACTTCTGCTGATAGGTGTCCCTCATTCCCATCTCTAAAAGTTGGGAGGTATGATTAAACCCTAATACAAGAAATGTATTATATGGCAGCTTACCAATGCTTAGATGTGGTGGCTGCATTCGTTTTCCTTTTTAGGCTTTTTTCCTTTATGTCCACTCATCGTATCTATAGGGAAGGAGCAGCATTGTCACCCTAGGCTTCACACTCCCGAATTGGACTACAGAACACCTCCCCTCGTCTCATCATACCAATATAATGCCATGCTGGAAAAAGTTTAAGAGGTTTTAAATAAATGTTAATTTTGAGGGGAATATAATTAAAATATTTACTTTTAAATAGTGTGTGTCATATATGGTTTACATTACCGGATAGACATTTGTTCCCCATTAAGGGATTTTTTTTCATAGGTAGCTCAGGTCTACAAGGGGAATATTATATTATAATAGCTATATGTTTTTAATGTGACATCTTTTATTTATAGCTTACTAGTTAACAACTGGAGTTCTACGTTAAGCATGGGACATCCCATTGATTATTGTTGGGTACCCTCTAGTGCAAATCTAATGATATTTTTCAAGGTTTTGATGGATGCAAAAAAAAAAAAAGCATGGAGTTCTGGTTGGATGGGGCTTGGTTTGGAGGGGTCTGGTTGGAAGGGGACTGGTTGGAAGGGGACTGGTTGGATGGGGTCTGGGTTGGGTGGGGTCTGGTTGGATGGGGTCTGGGTTGGATGGGGTCTGGGTTGGATGGGGCCTGGGTTGGATGGGGCCTGGGTTGGATGGGGCCTGGGTTGGATGGGGCCTGGGTTGGATGGGGTCTGGGTTGGATGGGGCCTGGGTTGGATGGGGCCTGGGTTGGATGGGGCCTGGGTTGGATGGGGCCTGGGTTGGATGGGGCCTGGGTTGGATGGGGTCTGGGTTGGATGGGGTCTGGGTTGGATGGGGTCTGGGTTGGATGGGGTCTGGGTTGGATGGGGTCTGGGTTGGATGGGGTCTGGGTTGGATGTGGCCTGGGTTGGATGGGGCCTGGGTTGGATGGGGCCAGGTTGAATGGTGTTGAAATAGTCACAAGACTGCTTATTGATAAAGTAACTCAATGTATTGGTTCGGGTCTGAATAAATGATGATATGAGCATATATGAAAGTACAGAAAGACAGTCTGCTGGGCATTATCATTACTATGCCAAAGTAACTTAGAATAGAGTCCTGTACCACTAGACTGGCATCAAAAACGAAATCAGCAAAGTCTGCAATAAAGCATTAACTGCGATGTTAATAATTATACTTTAACTAGTTTAGAGTGCACTCTAGGAGAATGGCTAAGATATGGTGCAGGTGATGTGTCCCCTGAGAGGTACGTCTTATGCCGCGTACACACAACCGGACTTTCCGGTAGACTAGGTCCGACAAAATCAGTCCGTCAGACATTCCGACCATGTGTGGGCTAATCTGATCCTTTTTACTAAATAAAAAAAATAAAAATAAAAATAAAAAAATAATCAGACGGACCTAGAAATAGAACGTTTCAAATCTGTCCGAAGGACTCAATTCCTATCGGGAAAACTGTTCATCTGTATGCTGGTCCGACGGACCAAATACGACACAAGGGAAGCTATTGGCTACCTGCTATTGAACTTCCTTTTTTAGTCTCGTCTTAAGTCATCACGTTCAAAACGAACTGGACTTTTGAACGGACTTAGTCCATTCATGTGTGGCCAAGTCCATTCGTTCAGAAGTCCGTCTGACCTTTTCGGCTGGAAAGTCTGGTCGTGTGTATGCGGCATTAGCAAAAGCAATTGGTAAAGGTATTTTTGTAGCAGCTGGAAAGTGACAGTCTTTAGCCTTAATTATTCAGCCGGCTAGTGTTTTGGCCCATTTGTACCATTGGTGCAAATGAGAATAGTTCCAGTCAAGTCTCCAAGAAGCAATAATGTAGCCAATGGGGTCGATTTAATAAAACTAGAGAGTGCAAAATCTGGTGAAGCTCTGCAGAGAAACCAATCGGCTTCCAGGTTTTATTGTCAAAGCTTAATTGATCAAGCTGAAGTTAGAAGCTGATTGGCTACTATGCACAGCTGCACCAGATTTTGTACTTTCCAGTTTTAGTAAATCAACCCCAATGTCTTTTTCACTCTTCATTCTGAGCCAAGCACCTGGCTACATATAGCTTAGTAGTTAACTACTAAGCTGGACCAAAGAAGAAGTAGGGACAGCGCTAGAGCATGGAGTGGGTAGGTGAAGCTTGGCATTATTTATTTTTATTTTATTTTTTTATTAGGAGGAGTGGTTGAACCCTAAAAATTAACACAAAATCCTGCAGTGCTACTTTAAGCATGGGCACCCTATTTATTTGTTTGGGTACCCTCTAGTGGAAATCTAATTATATTTTTCAAGGTTTTGATGGATGCAGGATGAAGCCTTATTTGATGTTGGATGAGTTATGCTTGGGTGGACTTTACTTGGGTGCATTATGGTTGGATGGGTTATGGTTGGGTGCATTATCATTGGATGGGTTATGCTTGGATGCATTATGGTTGGTTTAATTACAGTTGGTTGGGTTATGATTAAATGGATTATGCTTAGGTGAATTATGGTTGGATGTGTTATGCCTAATTGGCTTACGGTTGGGTGAGTTATGCTGGGATGCATTATGGTTGTGTGCATTATGGTTATATGGGTTATGGTGGGTTTATAGTTGGGTGGGTTAGGGTTGGATAGGTTATGGTTGGATGAGTTATGGTTGGATGGCTTATGATTAGGTGGGTTATGTTTGGGTGTGCAATGGTTGAATGGGTTCCAAGGTTTCATCTGGTTATGGGCACAGTTTTGGTATTGGTAGTTTTTTGCTACATAGCTGGTAAGGTTGAATAAAGGCTCAAATCCATCCAGTTCAACGTGTGTGTGTGTTCATGTCAAAATTATTTCCTCTGTCCCTGTATACTGTGTTCGCTAAGATACCCATGAAAGAGTTTTTTAAAACGATTAATATTTCCCGCTGACACCACCAATTGTGGAAGTGAATTCCACATCCTTACCACCCTGACAGTGAAACCACCCCCCCCTAAACTGCTTTGCCAGTTTTATTGAGTGACCCTGTGTTTTCTTAGCCCACGTACACACGGTCGGAGATTTTGCCAACCAAATCCGTCGGATTTTGCCCGTCGGATTTAGTCCGATGGATTGTGTCCGAAACTGTTGCATACACACGGTCGGGCCAAGTTGGCGAAAAATCCGATCTTTCAGAACGTGATGACGTAATTTCGTTACGATGGGACTACATTCAGGCTAGTAGCCAATAGCTTTGATGTAGGAATTTGATCTGAGCATGCGTGGCACTTGGTCCGATGAAAATGCTCTACACATGATCGGATTAGGTCCGTCCGGCCCAGTTGGTCGGGAAATATTTCCAACATGTTGGAAAATTGAGTCGGACGGAGATTCGGACTGAATCAGTCCGATGCATACCACACACAGTCGGATTATCTGACGACACGGTCCGATAAGACTCATTCCGACAGATTCTCTGACCGTGTGTACAAGGGCTTACACACTCTGAGACTGAATAGTTTATTCCCTATGCCAAAATCGCCATTGAGGTATTGCTATATCGCTATCATATCACCTCTCAAGCGTCTCTTCTGCAGAGAGAATAAGTTTAATGTTCGTAGTCCTTCCTCAAAGCTGAGGTCCTTCAGCCCCCTTATTAACTTTGTTGTCCTTCTCTCTGGACTCTCTTCTGTTTCCGCACCTCGTTCCTAATGACTGGTGACCAGAACTGGATGGCATACTCCAGGATGTGGCCAAACTAGAGTTTGTTGAACTTAGTTGAACATAGAATTTAGTTTTATTGAATACATGATGAGTTTTTGAAGGAATTGTCAAACATTCTTTTGATAAGCCTTTGCTTGCTGTATATATCATAAGGTCTTGCGGAACAAATAACAAGGTTTGTTAGATAGTAAGTTAGACTTTGTGGTGTATTTATAAAGAAGAAATTGCTATGGGATTCACACATTGAACATTTGCTGGACATTCATCCATCTGTATTTTACAGCATTTGCATAGCGAATCCTTTATCCTTTGTCAGATGTAAGACACAGTTTGTCCGATTCAGGATCAAATTCTGATGGGACCATAGAAGTATATTTATAAAAAATTCACAGAGCTTGGTCCTGGAAATCCGCATGGGCATACAGTTTCGCAGGATGAAACACTCTGAAACTTTTCTTTAAAATATACTCTAAGGTGAAGTGTTACCCTATGTAGAATGAGTTTGGATGGGTGATGTAATTTCTTCAGCTGTAGGGTGCAATGTCATTGGATGAGCTTTGTTGGACAAAATTAGGTTTTACAATAAGCTTGATGCTCTGTAGGCTATATGAAGGTCTAGGCAGGTTTCGAGGTCTTACCAGATGCTGGATGTTCTTTAGGATGTATGAAGGTCCAGTCAGATGTTGGATATTCAGATGTTGGATATGTTGGCCTCTAATCAGAGGCTAGATGTTCTGTTGGATGTTTGAAAGTCTAGTCAGAGACTGAATGTTCTGTTGGATGTATGAAGTTCTATTCATAGGCTTGATGTTCTTTAGGATGTATGAAGGTCTAGTCAGATGCTAGATGTTCTCTTGGATTTATGGACATCTAGTCAGATGTTTTGTTGGATATATAGGAGTCTGGTCAGAGGCTTGATGTTCTGTTGAATGTTTGGAGGTTGTCAGATGCTGGATGTTCTGTTGGATGTGTGGATATCTAGTCAGATGCTGGATGTTCTGTTGGATGTGTGGATATCTAGTCAGAGGCTGGATGTTCTGTTGAAAGTAAACAAGTCTTGTAAGAGGCTGGATGTCATGTTGGGTGTATGGATGTCTAGTCAGAGGCTGGATGTGCTGTTGAAAGTAAATATTGTTGTCAAATGCAGGATGTTCTGTTGAAGGTAAACAGGTCTTGTAAGAGGGTAGATGTTCTGTTGGGTGTATGGATGTCTAATCAGAGGCTGGATGTTCTCTTGAAAGTAAATATTTTTGTCAAATGCTGGAGGTTCTGTTGGATAAATGGAGGTCTAGTCAGAGGCTAGATGTTCTGTTGGATTAAAGGAGGTCTAGTTAGGACTGGCTGTTCTGTTGGATGCATGGAAGTCTAGTCAAATGCTCACTGTTCTGTTTGAATGTGAGGCGTTCTGGTCAAAGGATGGGTGCCCTCTTGGATGTATGGAGGTATGGCCAGATGCTGAATTTTCTGTTGGATGTATGGAGGTCTGGCCAGATGCTGGGTGTATTGTTGGCTATAAAGAGGTCCAGTCAAATGCTGGGTGTTCTGTTGGATATATGGATGTCTGGTCAGATGCTTGGTGTTGGGTTGGATGTGAGGAGCTCTAGTCAAAGGCTGGGT
>NW_027507685.1:104607127-104779627 GCF_037356315.1 Lithobates pipiens | reverse complement strand
ACCAGACTTGGTGTACTGTTTATACAGAGCGCACGGAGGTTTCTGGCAGAGTCTTTTACATGGTCCAGGTAGGAGGCTCTTCCGAGAAAGAGCCCCAGATAAACCTGAAGGTTGGCTAACACTGCCCGCCGTGATGGGTAAAGGCTGGAATTTGTCTGTTTCAGCAATTCCTGCGGCGGGGACAGGTAAGGGAAGTTAATCCTATATATATAATTATATGATGGATTTCTTCATTTTGAGTAGTTGTATGTCTTACCTGGTTTCCACCACTAGAGGGAGTAAGAGCAGCCTGATGCATACTTACATGCCTTTCAGTACACACACTCAATGAAGCCTGGTTCTCCAGCTGTCTCACGTCTCCACTACAGTCCCTGCCACAATAAGGTAATACAGGGGTCCCACGTAGTCTGGGGGTCCCACGCAGCTCTGGTGGAGTTCTCCTTTCCCCGCCTAGATCCCGCGGTCCTCGTGCACGCGCGCCGGGCGCGTTCCCGGCCTAATGGAGGAGGGGGGAGTGTGGTTGTGAGCCGTGCACGTCAGTGTGCACGGCGCTGTACTGCGCAGGCGCCAGGCGGCAGATTGAAGAAGCCCAGAGCGTCAGGGGGCTGTAAGTGGAGACACAGGAGCTGTGGGCAGTAAGCATCTGTGGAGATTGGATCCAGGCAAACCTTAGACACCTACTCAGCATCAGGTTGTGCAGTTAAAGCATATATATTTATTGTGAGACTTTAAGCACAACAGTGATTGCACTTTGTACTAGTACCTCTACTTTGTAGCTTAGGACTATGTCTCCTCGTAAGAGGGTCTCAGGGGGAGGTAGCTAAGGCACTGGTAAATCACCGCCTAGGTCCAGGGGTTCTAAAAGTGCCTGTAAGTTACCATCACCCCCTGCAAGACTGGAGCCAGCCTCTCAAGACGAGTCAGTGCCCCTGTCAGGTTTTGCAGCCTCTCCTAATGTCCCAACCCCAGTTTATGTCACTGAGCACTCCCTTAGGGCTACATTGGAGGGTTTTGAAGGGAGAATAATGAATTTTATTTCTGCTTCCCTGAAAGATAGCAGGAAAAAGGGTAGATCCCCTCCCTCTGCTGAAATTCCTCTCTCAGATGATTCTTCTGACAATGAGGAGAGATCCCTATCTTGGGACAGGGATCATGAGCAGTCAGATGAATTGGAGGAAGAGGAGAGAGTCCCCTCCTCCCAGGCACTCAGAAAACAGGTGCAGTATTATACTGAATTGGCGCGTACCATATTCAGAATGCCTGCTGCTGAAGTCGCTACGTCCTCTGTTTCTTCCCTGGGAGTCAGGAAAGCCCCACAGACTGCCTATTCCTTTCCAATTCATCCCTTAATGGATGAATTGTTGTATGAGGATTGGGGACATCCCGATAAACTGTTTGCTCCTCCTAAAAGGTTTTCTATGCATTATCCTCTGGAGGAGAGTTTCACCAAGAAGTGGGGGGTCCCATCTGTTGATGCGGCTGTTTCTTGCGTGAATAAAAACCTGACTTGTCCCTTGGATAATGCACAGATATTTAAAGATCCAACTGATAAGAAGCTGGAAACCTTATTAAAAGCCTCCTTTTCCATGACTAGCGCTGTGGGGCAACCTACAGTCGCAGCCGTGGGGTTGTGCCAGGTTAAGCAGATGCTTGGGCTCCTTCCCAGCGAGGAAGTAGAGAAGTATGCAGAAATGCCTCATATTCTGTGTTTCATGATTGATGCGATTTTGGATTCTGTCCAACAAGCATCACGTTTGTCCCTCATGTTGGTACACATGCGAAGGGCCCTTGTCAGGGAACTCACTGTACGTATGCCCGTCCCCGTATAGCAGCAGTTCCCGTTCGTTCCAGGCGCCATGCGCGGTGTCTCCGTCAGAGGCGTACGAGTTCCAGAACGAACGGACGTATGCTAAACCGAACACGTGGATGTACGCCAATCCGAACACGCGAAAACACCCGCGCAAACTGAACGGATGTACGTCTTCACGCATGGACGGCCACTTCCACCAATCCTGGCTCACTTCCCCCTATATAAACAGGGTCCTGGCCTGACACCAGTGCTGGATCATCTTCAGCTGTTCCTGTAAGACCTGATAATTGCTCCTGTGACCTTGCTCCTGAGACCTCGCTCCTGTGACCTTGCTCCTGTGATCTTGTTCCTGTGACCCGTTCCTGATACCCACTCTTGGATTCCTATCTTCTGGACAACCTCTGACCCCGGCTTGGACTTTCGACTTTGGCTTGTCTCCTGATTCGGTACCTCGTTTGCTTGCACGTTACCAGACCCCTTGCTTGTTCCTGATTACGCACCTGTCTCTTGTTATTGTACCGCATTGCCTGCCAGTTGCCGATCCTGCCTGTTCCAGACACGTAGTGCTCCCTGCACACCTGCTGATCTTCCGGAGCCTACCTACGTAACCAGTCTACACCTCTTCTACCGTGAGGACCCAGCATCTTCAAGGCCTTCTACTTCCATCTGCAGGCACCTACACCCTTTCGTGTCCTCACGCTCCCTGTTCCCATCTCCAGGGGCGTGGTGACCGGAACCGTGCGAGAGGCCACCCTCAGCAGTCTGACTCCGCTGTAAGGTACGTGACAGTACGATCCAGCCAAACATGGAGTCAGACAGGGGGGCCTCACCTCTGGAAACTTTGTGCCAACAGATCTCTGCCCTTACCCAAGCAGTTCAAGGCCTGCAAGACGGTTACCATCAACTCGAGCAGAGGGTGGAGTCATTAACTCCAAACACTACTACCTCCCAAGGGGCTACAGCATCTCGGTCCGCCGGTCCGGCAACTCCAGCATCCATGCCTGCAATAGTGGTGCCATCCCCGGATCCTCAAGTTCCTACCCCAGAGCGGTTTTCCGGAGATCGCAGCAAATTTCGTGCTTTTCGTAATGCATGCCAATTATACTTCCTGTTACAGCCTCGCACCTTCTCCTTGGAAAGCACAAAAGTTGGGTTCATCGTCTCCTTGCTTCTGGGGGAACCTCAGACCTGGGCCCATCGCCTCTTGGAACAGGCCAGCCCTCTACTTGACACTATGGACTCTTTTCTGAATGAGATGGCTAAATTATACGACGATCCTCAGCGTGCCACCACTGCTGAGGCCAGTCTCCATGCTCTGCGACAGGGTCGCAGACCTGTAGAGGATTACGTGACGGACTTTAGGCGGTGGAGTTCTGACACTCAATGGAACGACGCCGCCCTACGTTACCAATTCCGCATTGGACTGTCCGAACCATTAAAGGACGAATTAGCCCGCATCGAAGTTCCCAGTTCTTTGGAAGACCTCATACAGGTAGCAATCCAAATTGACCGCCGTCTTAGGGAACGGAGAGCTGAAAGAGTTGGTCAGTTTCGCCCCACTTGGATGTTACCCAAGGTTCCTAATTATCCTCCTACCTCCACACCTGCTCCCATCTCCGAAGCTCCAGAGCCAATGCAACTAGGATTACTTCGTTCACCATTGTCTTCTGAGGAGAAGCTACGCCGGCACCAGAACAACCTTTGCCTCTACTGTGGGGAAGCTGGTCACTATGCGAATACATGTCCAAATAAAATTCGTAAGTTCAAAGACTCACCTCTTGTATCCAATGCATTACCTCTGATGAAATCAATTCATATAGCTGTTCCCTTTTCCTTACAGCTTCCAGGAGGAACACTCCAGGTCCAAGCTATAATTGATTCGGGTGCCTGTAGTTGCTTCATTGACCATACTCTCGTTCTGCAACACAACATTCCATTGGCACTCAAGCAACGCCAACTTTCTATACGGTTAGCAGATGGATCCAACATCAGATCAGGTCCCATTACCCATGAGACTCAACCACTGCTCGCCAACATTCTATCCGGTCACCAAGAATTAATCTGCTTGGATGTAATTTCTTCACCACTCTTCCCAATCATTTTGGGAATGCCATGGTTACAAGCCCATAATCCCCAAATAAACTGGATAACCGGTGAGGTAGTGTTTCGGTCCACTTATTGCCTCCAAAATTGTGTCAGGACCTCAAACCACCTGGTTCCGGTCATTGCCTGTTCGGGCCCTACATCTGAGCTCCAGGAGTTGGTCCCAACCACATACCACAAATTCCTGGACGTGTTTGACAAAAGAAAGGCAGACACACTACCTCCTCATCGGGTCTACGATTGCCCAATCGAGTTATTGCCTGGAGCCGAAATTCCATTCGGGAGGATATTCCCTCTATCGGAACCTGAACTCCTGGTCCTCAAAGAATACATCGATGAGAACCTCAAGAAAGGATTTATCCGACATTCATCTTCTCCAGCCGGTGCTGGAATATTTTTCGTTGAAAAAAAGGACCATTCGCTCCGCCCATGTGTGGATTACAGGGATTTAAATAAAGTGACGATTAAAAATCGCTACCCCCTTCTATTAATTCCAGAATTATTCCAGAGACTTCGATCAGCCAAAATTTTTACAAAGCTGGATTTACGAGGGGCCTATAACCTAATCAGAATCCGTAAGGGGGACGAATGGAAAACGGCTTTTCGGACACGTTTTGGCCACTTTGAGTATCTGGTCATGCCATTTGGACTCTGCAACGCCCCAGCCACTTTTCAACATTTTGTTAATGACATTTTCAGGGACTTTTTGGATTTATTTGTAATTGTTTATTTGGATGATATTTTGGTATTTTCAGACTCTCTAGAAACCCATCGTGACCATGTGAAACAAGTTCTCCTGAGATTAAGGCAACATGGGCTCTACGGCAAGGCCGAGAAGTGCGAATTCGAACGGCAGACCATTCACTTCCTGGGTCTGGTAATATCAACGGAGGGAATAGAGATGGATCCTCAAAAGGTTTCAGCCATTTTATCCTGGCCACCTCCAACTGATAAAAAAGGGGTACAGCGCTTCATTGGATTCTCTAATTTTTACAGGAAGTTTATCAAAAACTTTTCCAGTGTTATAGCCCCCATCACGCAACTCACCAGCAAACAAAACCGTTTTCGATGGTCCATCGAGGCCCAAGCTGCGTTCGATAAACTAAAAGGATTATTCACATCGGCCCCAATACTCAAACACCCTGATCCTGCTCTACCTTACACTCTGGAAGTGGACGCTTCAGAGAGCGCTGTAGGCGCCATTCTGTCCCAACGCCAAGGGCCTAAATCATTAATGCATCCTGTAGCGTTCTTTTCCAAAAAACTAAATACATCAGAAAGGAACTACGATGTGGGAGATCGGGAACTTCTAGCAATCAAACTGGCTTTAGAAGAATGGCGGTACCTTCTTGAGGGGGCAACACATCCAGTATTGATTTTTACAGATCATAAAAATTTGGAATATCTCAGAACAGCTAAGCGTCTCAGGCCCCGGCAGGCAAGATGGGCGCTTTTCTTCTCCCGTTTTAATTTTCACATAACCTACAGACTAGGATCCAAGAATAGTAAACCCGACGCATTATCCCGCATGTTCTCTGAAACTGAAGCCTCATCCCTTCCAGACACTATCTTGCAAGCTGGAAACTTCCTATTAACACAAACCAGTTTTTTATCACAGGTTCGGCAGTCGTCTCGAGGTGCATCAGTCCCTCCAGATATGAACCTCCAAGAAAAAGACGGTCTTTTCTGGCGAGGAAGCAAATTATTCATCCCTCAAAACCTTCGCACCTCCGTTCTACAGGTTTGTCATGACTATCCCCTGGCAGGTCACTTCGGGGGTCACAAAACGACAAATTTAGTTCAAAGGCATTTCTGGTGGCCAAACCTCGCGAAAGTCTGCAGGAACTATGTTAGCTCTTGTTCAACCTGCCTCCGGAATAAAAACAGCAAAAATAAAGCCTGGGGATTATTGAGGCCATTACCTATCCCTGAAAGACCATGGGATAAGATCGCAATGGACTTTATTGTTGAGCTTCCCCCCTCTGAAGGATTTTCCTCTATCTTCGTGGTGGTGGATCGCTTTTCCAAAATGGCACACTTTATTCCCATGAAGGGAACTCCATCTGCAACCGAGACAGCCAGAGTATTCATTAGAGAAATTGTCAGACTCCATGGAATTCCCGGTGATATTGTCTCTAATCGTGGAGTCCAATTCACGTCAAAATTTTGGAAATCATTGTGTGAAACTCTGGGTATCAAGTTAAATTTCTCTTCAGCTTACCATCCCCAAACAAACGGGCAGACTGAATGCACTAATCAAACCTTGGAACAATATTTATGTTGTTTCACTTCTTTTTCTCAGGAGGATTGGGCTTCGTTACTACCCTTAGCAGAATTTGCATTTAATAACTCTACTCATTCTGCCACAAACCAGTCACCATTTTATTCTAACTATGGTTTTCATCCCTCCTTCTTGCCAACATCCTTACTGGATTCTCCTGTACCAGCTGTCCAGGATAGGCTGAATTTCTTTGTTATCAACAATCAGGTACTTAAAGAAACCCTTTCTAAGGCTCAGGAGGATGATAAAAAAATTTTTGACAGGAAGAGAAGGGGAGAATTGGATTTAAAAATCGGTGATCGTGTATGGCTGTCAACCGCAAACCTGAAACTGGCGTGTCCCTCTAAAAAATTGGGACCCAGATATTTGGGGCCTTTTCCAATTAAGAAGAAAATTAATTCGGTAGCCTATGAACTTGAACTTCCCGGCTCATTTAAAATCCATCCTGTATTTCACACTTCTCTACTTAAACCTGATATACCCAATTCCTTTCCAGATCGGGAGTTATGCTCTCCAGAAGCTATATTGATAGATGGGGAGGAGGAGTTTGAGATCGAAGCCATTCTGGATTACAGGAAGCGCCAAGGACAAAACCAATACTTGATTAAGTGGAAAGGCTTTGGCCCCGAAGAAAATTCCTGGGAACCCGAAGCGAATCTTCATGCCCAGAGGCTTATACGGGCTTTTCATCGCTCTCAAAGGTCGGTTCAAAGGGGCACCCGGAGGCTGCCCTTAAGGGGGGGCACTGTCAGGGAACTCACCGTACGTATGCCCGTCCCCGTATAGCAGCAGTTCCCGTTCGTTCCAGGCGCCATGCGCGGTGTCTCCGTCAGAGGCGTACGAGTTCCAGAACGAACGGACGTATGCTAAACCGAACACGTGGATGTACGCCAATCCGAACACGCGAAAACACCCGCGCAAACTGAACGGATGTACGTCTTCACGCATGGACGGCCACTTCCACCAATCCTGGCTCACTTCCCCCTATATAAACAGGGTCCTGGCCTGACACCAGTGCTGGATCGTCTTCAGCTGTTCCTGTAAGACCTGATCATTGCTCCTGTGACCTTGCTCCTGAGACCTCGCTCCTGTGACCTTGCTCCTGTGATCTTGTTCCTGTGACCCGTTCCTGATACCCACTCTTGGATTCCTATCTTCTGGACAACCTCTGACCCCGGCTTGGACTTTCGACTTTGGCTTGTCTCCTGATTCGGTACCTCGTTTGCTTGCACGTTACCAGACCCCTTGCTTGTTCCTGATTACGCACCTGTCTCTTGTTATTGTACCGCATTGCCTGCCAGTTGCCGATCCTGCCTGTTCCAGACACGTAGTGCTCCCTGCACACCTGCTGATCTTCCGGTGCCTACCTACGTAACCAGTCTACACCTCTTCTACCGTGAGGACCCAGCATCTTCAAGGCCTTCTACTTCCATCTGCAGGCACCTGCACCCTTTCGTGTCCTCAAGCTCCCTGTTCCCATCTCCAGGGGCGTGGTGACTGGAACCGTGCGAGAGGCCACCCTCAGCAGTCTGACTCCGCTGTAAGGTACGTGACAGCCCTATGGCTAAAGAATTGGGCAGCTGAGCTGTCATGCAAGAAGCATTTGATTGGGTTCCTGTTTAAAGGGGAACGTTTGTTTGGAGAAGAATTAGACAAATTCATCCAAAAAATTTCAGGGGGTAAATCTACTCTCCTTCCAGTCAAAAGGAGCAAGCGTCCTTCATTCAGGCGTGCTCTCTCGGCCGAGCCCAAGGGCAGAAAAAGACTTGGGGGCGAAAGCCTGCCAAGCAGAGCCCAAAAGCTTCCTTGTGAAGGGGCGCCCCCGCTGGGCCGAGTGGGGGGAAGGCCCCTGCAGTTTGCAGAAGCCTGGTAGGAAGAAATCCGGGACAAGTGGGTGATCTCTTCGGTATCTCTGGGCTACAGGCTAGAGTTTCAGGAGATTCCACCTTCTCGCTTTCTAAGGTCAAGGATCCCCAGGGATCCAGTAAAGCAAAAACCGCTATTTCTGGCCTTAGATCACTTACTATCCCAGGGGGTGATAGTAGAAGTGGACCCAAAAGAACAGGGTTCAGGTTTTTACTCAAATCTCTTCACCGTTCCGAAGCCAAATGGAAGCATCAGACCTATCCTATATCTGAAGGATCTGAACCGGTTTTTACGCATCCGGTCCTTCCGAATGCAGTCAATCCGCACTGTGGTCTCCTCCCTGCAAGGGGGAGAGTTTATGGCATCAATAGACATCAAGGATGCATATCTCCATGTGCCAATTTTTCCCGCACACCAAAAATTTCTAAGGTTCGCGGTAGAGTGGCGCCATTTTCAATTTGTGGCCTTGCCGTTCGGGCTTGCTACGGCCCCTCGAGTCTTCACAAAGATTCTGGACCCTCTCTTGGCAAACCTAAGACTCAGGGTATAGCCGTCATGGCTTATCTAGACGATTTGCTTCTCATGGAGAAAACAGTAGCGTTCCTGAACCACAGCGTCACCAGAACGCTAGAACACCTGGAACGCCTAGGTTGGACTATAAACCTAGAAAAGTCATCCCTACAGCCTGCCACCAGGTTGGAATACCTGGGTATGATCATCGACACCGCTTAGGGCAAGGTGTTTCTTCCAAGGCCAAAGGCCTTGGCCATTGGGGACCTGGTGCGCCTAATTCTGGGCAGGAGATCTTCCCCCATTCGATTGTGCATGAGACTGTTAGGGAAAATGGTCGCCTCCTTCGAGGCCGTCCCATTCTCCCAGTTCCACTCAAGGCCTCTGCA
Organism: Lithobates pipiens; assembly: GCF_037356315.1. Taxonomy (NCBI): domain Eukaryota; kingdom Metazoa; phylum Chordata; class Amphibia; order Anura; family Ranidae; genus Lithobates; species Lithobates pipiens. Next base: position 104,770,668 of record NW_027507685.1, on the reverse strand, counting down.
AAGATGCATCCTTGCGGCTTGGAACAGGAAGCCCCAATCCTTGGATCTTCCTATGCCTCTATCCCCAGGGACACACAGGAGTCTCATCTGGTGGTTACAAACCAAGAATTTGCTGAAGGGCTAAACTTTTCTTCCTCTTCTATGGAAGATTATCACGACAGATGCCAGCCTGACAGGCTGGGGAGCAGTGTTGGAGGAGACGTGCTAGCAGGGGAAATGGTCTGCGATCGAGAAGCTATTGCCCATAAATGTCTTGGAGATCCGGGCAGTTTATATGGCTCTCATAAAGTGGTCTTACAGACTACGAGGTCTCCCTGTTCGGGTTCAGTCTGACAATGCCACAGCAGTGGCTTATATCAATCACCAGGGCGGTACCAGGAGTCTGGTGGCCCAAAAAGAGGTGAATCGCATACTTGTCTGGGCAGAAAAGCATGTTCCGTGTCTTTCTGCAGTCTTCATTCCAGGAGTGGAAAATTGGCAGGCGGATTTTCTGAGCCGCCAGCAGTTGTGCCCAGGAGAATGGGCTCTGCACCACATGTTTCGGAACATATGTCACAGGTGGGGTACTCCAGACATAGATCTGTTTGCATCCAGGTTCAACAGGAAACTGGACAATTTTGTGTCAAGGACAAGAGATACACTTGCTCAGGGGTCAGATGCTCTGACAGTTCCCTGGGATCAGTACAATCTGATCTATGCCTTCCCCCCGAGCCCACTTCTGTCGCGGTTCCTGGGAAGAGTCAAGAGGGAGACAAAATCGGTCCTTATGGTGGCCCCGGCTTGGCCCAGGCGACCGTGGCACGCAGAGATCATGAAGTTGGCAGTAGGCAGGCCATCGATCCTCCCTCTCCGGCCAGATCTGCTCTCACAGGGTCCGATTTACCATCCTGCTTTACGCAGTCTGAATTTGACGGTTTGGCTGCTGAGACCCACATTCTGAGAGACCGTGGCCTTTCGGGGCCAGTCCTTTCTACTCTGGTCAATGCCAGAAAGCCGGCCTCCAGGCTTATTTATTACAAAATCTGGAGGGCATATGTTTCCTGGTGTGAACTCAGGAAATGGCATCCTAGAAAGTATGTCATTAGCAGGATCTTGGCCTTTCTCCAGTCAAGCCTAGAAATGAATTTGGCCGTAAGCACTATCAAGGTGCAGATTTCGGCCTTGTCTGTGTTTTTTCAGAAGCCACTTGCATTGCATTCCCTGGTGCGGGCTTTCATCCAGGGGGCCATGCGGATAAGACCGCCAGTCAAACCTCCGGTATGCCCATGGGATCTGAATTTGGTTCTCTCGGCTTTGTAGGGGCAACCTTTTGGACCTTTTCATCTGGCTTCATTAGTTCTCCTGACTAAAAAATTGGTCTTCTTGGTAGCCATATCTACGGCTAGAATTGTATCAGAGCTAGCAGCTCTTTCCAGCAAGGAGCCGTATCTAATTATTCATAAGGACTGGGTGGTCATGCGTCCCACAGGTCCTTTCTACCTAAGGTGGTTTCGGGATTCCATTTGAATCAAGACGTAATCCTACCATCCTTTTTTCCCTACAGATACAGTGCACCCAGAAAGTATTCACAGTGCTTCACTTTTTCCACATTTTGTTATGTTGCAGCCTTATTCAAAATAGATTCAATTAATTATTTTCCTCAAAATTCTACAAACAATTCCCCATAATAACAACGTTGGCTCCTCCAATGTACACAAGTATCACAGGCTCCTCCCATGTACATAAGTATCACAGCCTTTGCCATGACACTCAGAATTGAGCTCAGGTTCATCCTGTTTCCGCTGATCCTCCTTGAGATGTTTCTACAACTTGATTGGAGCCCACCTGTGGTCAGTTCAGTTGATTGGACATGATTTGGAAAGGCACACACCTGTCTATAGAAGGTCCCACAGGTAACAGTGCATGTCAGAGCACAAACCAAGCCATGAAGTCCAAGGAATTGTCTGTAGGCCTCCGAGACAGGATTGTATGGAGGCACAGATTGGGGGAAGGGTACAGAAACATTTCTGCAGTATTGAAGGTCCCAATGAGCACAGTGGGTCTCCATCATCTGTAAATGGAAGAAGTTTGGAACCACCAGGACTCTTCCTAGAGCGGGCCGCCCGGACAAACTGAGCGATTGGGGGAGAAGGGCCTTAGTCAGGGAGTTGACCAAGAACCCGATGGTCACTCTGACAGAGCTCCAGCGTTTCTCTGTGGAGAAAGGAGAACCTTCTAGAAGAACAACTGTCTCTTCAGCACTCCACCAATCAGGCCTGTATGGTAGAGTGGCCAGACAGAAGCCACTCCTCAGTAAAAGGCATGTGGCAGCCCACCTGGAGTTTGCCAAAAGGCACCTGAAGTACTTTCAGACCATGAGAAACAAAATTCTCTGGTCTAATGAAAGAAACATTGAACTCTTTGGCCTGAATGGCAAGCGTCATGTCTGGAGGAAGCCAGGCACCGCTTATCACCTGACCAATATCATCCCTACAGTGAAGCATGGTGTTGGCAGCATTGTGCTGTGGGGATGTTTTTCAGCGACAAGAACTGGGAGACTAGTCAGGATCGAGGGAAAGATGAATGCAGCAATGTACAGAGACATCCTTGATGAAAACCTGCTCCAGAGCACTCTGGACCTCAGACTGGGGCTAAGGTTCATCTTCCAACAGGACAATGACCCTAAGCACACAGCCAAGATAACAAAAGGAGTGGCTACAGGACAACTCTGTGAATGTCCTTGAGTGGCCCAGCCAGAGCCCAGACTAGAACCCAATTGAACATCTCTGGAGAGATCTGAAAATGGCTGTGCACTGATGCTCCCCATCCAACCTGATGGAGCTTGAGAGGTCCTGCAAAGAAGAATGGGAGAAACTGCCCAAAAAATAGGTGTGCCAAGCTTGTAGCATCATACTCGAAAAGACTTGAGGATGTAATTGGTGCCAAAGGGGCTTCACCAAAGTATTGAGCAAAGGCTGTGATACGTATGTGCATGGGAAGAGCCTGTGATGCTTATGTGCATGGGAGGAACCTGTGATGCTTATGTGCATGGGAGGAGCCTGTGATGCGTATGTGCATGGGAGGAGCCTCTGATGCTTATGTGCATGGGAGGAGCCTGTGATGCTTATGTGCATGGGAGAAGCCTGTGATGCTTATGTGCATGGGAGGAGCCTGTGATGCTTATGTGCATGGGAGGAGCCTGTGATGCTTATGTGCATGGGAGGAGCCTGTGATGCTTATGTGCATGGGAGGAGCCTGTGATGCTTATGTACATGGGGGGAGCCTCTGATACTTATGTGCATGGGAGGAGCCTCTGATACTTATGTGCATGGGAGGAGCCTCTGATGCTTATGTGCATGGGAGGAGCCTCTGATGCTTATGTGCATGGGAGGAGCCTCTGATGCTTATGTGCATGGGGGGAGCCTGTGATGATTATGTACATGGGACGAGGCTATGATACTTATGTGCATAGCCTCTGATACTTATGTGCATGGGATTTATTTCCTTTTTTATTTTTAATAAATTTGCAAAGATTTCAAACAAACTTCTTTCACGTTGTCATTATAATTCATTTCAGGTTCCTGCAACAAGGTGACAACGCTGTTTGTTCTGTACTAGAATCCCATGGCAGAGTTGTCATCCTAGGGGGCATGGCAACCTCGAGGTGAATGTATGGCTTTACACAGGCTAATGGTGGCCACACCCGCTGCAATTTCTTATCCAATCGATGTGCAATTCTATCAAAATGATCGAATCTGCCAACAATCAAATATCCACAACCTCCCTTCCAATTCATTTAGCCACTTCCCACCCAAGGTACGTCATATGACATCATGGACTTTGAGTGGGGATATCTGAATGACGGGCTGAGCTACAGGCATCCTCCAGATATCATCTTTTTCGGCAGGCGATTCCCTAGACTGTAATTACAATCATAGCGGCAGTTCAGCCACTTGATCGTTCTTATCGGCAGAGGGAGGGGGCCCTCCAGTGCTTCTACCGGCTCGCTCGTTTGATTCGGAGAAGGAAAACGCCGCTGTCCGAAGTTGAGCATAGAGGTTTCCAAGAGACAGATGGTCCCCAGCCATCTCTATGACCTTTGGAGGTCTGGGCGCGACGTTATGACATCACGTCCGACCGAAAGTAAACATTGCCGTGGACTCAGCTGGAAAGGCCGAGATCTTTTTTTTTTTCTTTTGATTTCGATTTTTCAAGCCTGGAGGAGCTTATAGAACCCACATCTCTCAATAAAGAGGACCTGTCACGCACTATTCCTAGTGCAAGGTATGTTTAGATTCCTTGTAATAGAAATAAAAGTGATCAGAATTTTTATTTTTTTAAGGGAAAGTGTAAAAATAAAAAATGTAAAAATAAAAATAATTTTTTATTTTTTATTTGAATTAAAAAAAAATTTAATTTAAGGGAAAAGTGTAAAAAAAGAAAATATATATTTTTTTTTTATTCCCCCGTCCCTCCGAGTTTACCCACAGAAGCGAACACATACGTAGGTCGCATCCACATATGTTAACGGTGTTCGCACCACACATGTGAGGTATTGCCGCAAACCTTAGAGCGAGGGCAATAATTTTAGACTTCCTCTGTAACTCTAGACAGGTAACCTGCAAAAAATGAAGAGCCTCGCCCATGGAGATTTTTAACCACTTGCCGCAGCCGGCCATGAAATGATGGCTAGGCGGCGCACCTATTGTGGCGGGAGGGCGTCATATGACGTCCTCCCATTTAAACAGGGAATGCGCGTGATCGTGTGCACGCATCCCTGTTCCTTCAGATGACACAGTTCGACACCGAGGGGGGTGAACAGCCATTGGGTATGGCGATTTACCACGTGATCACAGATGGTTACACCCCCACTGTGCACGGCGGTGGCGGCATGTTCCCGGGAACACTGCTCGTCATCGACGCTGGTAAACAGCCATTGGCCGGCTGTTTACCCACGTGATCAACTGTGATAGTTTCGCAGCCAATCACTAAATGTAAACAAACCGCGGTAACGAGATGTTACCGGGTGATCCTAATCACACACCGAGCGTGTGCGAGGAAGAGATTGCGGTAACATCTCGTTACCGCTTACAGTACACACAAATCACACTGATTGCCCTGTGATGATAGTACCTGTCACAGTCCATCCAAGTCCCCGTCACCGCCCATCAAAGTACCCGAGTACCTGTCACAGCCCATCAGAGTACCCGAGTACCTGTCACAGTCCATCCGAGTACCCGAGTACCTGTCACAGCCCATCCAAGTACCCGAGTACCTGTCACAGCCCATCCAAGTACCCGAGTACCTGTCACAGTCCATCTGAGTACCCGAGTACCTGTCACAGTCCATCCGAGTACCCGAGTACCTGTCACAGTCCATCCGAGTACCCGTCACAGCCCATCAAAGTACCCGAGTACCTGTCACAGCCCATCAGAGTACCCGAGTACCTGTCACAGCCCATCAGAGTACCCGAGTACCTGTCATAGCCCATCAAAGTAATCCGAGTACCCGAGTACCTGTCACAGCCCATCAAAGTACCCGAGTACCTGTCACAGCCCATCTGAGTACCCGAGTACCTGTCACAGTCCACCCGAGTACCTGTCACAGCCCATCCGAGTACCCGAGTACCTGTCACAGCCCATCAGAGTACCCGTCACAGCCCATCAAAGTACCCGAGTACCTGTCACAGCCCATCAGAGTACCCGAGTACCTGTCACAGTCCATCCGAGTACCCGACACTGCCCATCCGAGTACCTGTCACAGCCCATCCGAGTACCTGAGTACCTGTCACAGTCACTCTGAATACCTTTCACAGTCCATCCGAGTACCTGTCACAGCCCATCCGAGTACCCGAGTACCTGTCACAGCCCATCAGAGTACCCGAGTACCTGACACAGCCCATCAGAGTACCCGAGTACCTGTCACAGCCCATCTGAGTACCCGAGTACCTGTCACAGTCCACCTGAGTGCCTGTCACAGCCCATCCGAGTACCCGAGTACCTGTCACAGTCCACCTGAGTACCCGAGTACCTGTCACAGCCCATCAGAGTACCCGAGTACCTGTCACAGTCCATCCGAGTACCCGACACCGCCCATCCGAGTACCTGTCACAGCCCATCCGAGTACCCCAGTACCTGTCACAGCCCATCAGAGTACCCGATTACCTGTCACAGCCCATCAAAGGACCCGAGTACCTGTCACAGCCCATCTGAGTACCCGAGTACCTGTCACAGTCCACCTGAGTACCTGTCACAGCCCATCCGAGTACACGAGTACCCGTCACAGCCAATCAAAGTACCCGAGTACCTGTCACAGCCCATCCGAGTACCCGAGTACCTGTCACAGTCCATCCGAGTACCTTTCACAGTCCATCCGAGTACCCGCGTACCTGTCAAAGGCCATCTGAGCACCCGAGTACCTGTCACAGCCCTTCCGAGTACCTGTCACAGTCCATCCAAGTACCCGAGTACCTGTCACAGTGTATCCAAGTACCAGAGTACCTGTCACAGTCCATCCGAGTACCCGAGTACCTGTCACAGTCCATCCGAGTACCCGTCACAGCCCATCAAACTACCCGAGTACCTGTCACAGCCCATCAGAGTACCCGAGTACCTGTCACAGCCCATCAGAGTACCCGAGTACCTGTCATAGGCCATCAAAGTAATCCGAGTACCCGAGTACCTGTCACAGCCCATCAAAGTACCCGAGTACCTGTCACAGCCCATCTGAGTACCCGAGTACCTGTCACAGTCCACCCGAGTACCTGTCACAGCCCATCCGAGTACCCGAGTACCTGTCACAGCCCATCAGAGTACCCGTCACAGCCCATCAAAGTACCCGAGTACCTGTCACAGCCCATCAGAGTACCCGAGTACCTGTCACAGTCCATCCGAGTACCCGACACCGCCCATCCGAGTACCTGTCACAGCCCATCCGAGTACCTGAGTACCTGTCACAGTCACTCCGAGTACCTTTCACAGTCCATCCGAGTACCTGTCACAGCCCATCCGAGTACCCGAGTACCTGTCACAGCCCATCAGAGTACCCGAGTACCTGACACAGCCCATCAGAGTACCCGAGTACCTGTCACAGCCCATCTGAGTACCCGAGTACCTGTCACAGTCCACCTGAGTACCTGTCACAGCCCATCCGAGTACCCGAGTACCTGTCACAGTCCACCTGAGTACCCGAGTACCTGTCACAGCCCATCAGAGTACCCGAGTACCTGTCACAGTCAATCCGAGTACCCGACACCGCCCATCCGAGTACCTGTCACAGCCCATCCGAGTACCCCAGTACCTGTCACAGCCCATCAGAGTACCCGATTACCTGTCACAGCCCATCAAAGGACCCGAGTACCTGTCACAGCCCATCTGAGTACCCGAGTACCTGTCACAGTCCACCTGAGTACCTGTCACAGCCCATCCGAGTACCCGAGTACCCGTCACAGCCCATCAAAGTACCCGAGTATCTGTCACAGCCCATCCGAGTACCCGAGTACCTGTCACAGTCCATCCGAGTACCTTTCACAGTCCATCCGAGTACCCGCGTACCTGTCCCAGTCCATCAGAGTACCCGAGTACCTGTCAAAGGCCATCTGAGCACCCGAGTACCTGTCACAGCCCTTCCGAGTACCTGTCACAGTCCATCCAAGTACCCGAGTACCTGTCACAGTGTATCCAAGTACCAGAGTACCTGTCACAGTCCATCCGAGTACCCGAGTACCTGTCACAGTCCATCCGAGTACCCGTCACAGCCCATCAAACTACCCGAGTACCTGTCACAGCCCATCAGAGTACCCGAGTACCTGTCACAGCCCATCAGAGTACCCGAGTACCTGTCATAGGCCATCAAAGTAATCCGAGTACCCGAGTACCTGTCACAGCCCAAAGTACCCGAGTACCTGTCACAGCCCATCTGAGTACCCGAGTACCTGTCACAGTCCACCCGAGTACCTGTCACAGCCCATCCGAGTACCCGAGTACCTGTCACAGCCCATCAGAGTACCCGTCACAGCCCATCAAAGTACCCGAGTACCTTTCACAGCCCATCAGAGTACCCGAGTACATGTCACAGTCCATCCGAGTACCCGACACCGCCCATCCGAGTACCTGTCACAGCCCATCCGAGTACCTGAGTACCTGTCACAGTCACTCCGAGTACCTTTCACAGTCCATCCGAGTACCCGAGTACCTGTCACAGTCCATCCAAGTACCCGAGTACCTGTCACAGTCCATCGAGTACCTGTCACAGCCCATCAGAGTACCCGAGTACCTGAGTACCTGTCACAGTCCATCAGAGTATCCGAGTAACTGTCACAGCCCATCAAAGTACCCGAGTACCTGTCACAGCCCATCCGAGTACGCGAGTACCTGTCACAGAACTTCCGAGTACCGGTCACAGTCCATCCCAGTACACGAGTACCTGTCACAGTCCATCCAAGTACCAGAGTACCTGTCACAGTCCATCCGAGTACCTGTCACAGCCCATCAGAGTACCCGAGTACCTGAATACCTGTGACAGTCCATCAGACTACCCGAGTACCTGTCACAGCTCATCAAAGTACCAGAGTACCTGTCACAGTCCATCCAAGTACCCGAGTACCTGTAACAGTCTATCCGAGTACCCGTGTACCTGTCACAGCCCATCAGAGTACCCGAGTACCTGTCACAGCCCATCAAAGTACCCGAGTACCTGTCACAGCCCATCAAAGTACCTGTCACAGCCCCTCAAAGTACCCGAGTACCTGTCACAGCCCATCAATGTACCTGTCACAGCCCCTCAAAATACCCGAGTACCTGTCACAGCCCATCAGAGTACCCGGGTACCTGTCCCAGTCCATCAGAGTACCCGGGTACCTGTCACAGCCCATCAGAGTACCCGAGTACCTCTCACAGTCCATCCGAGTACACGAGTACCTCTCACAGTCCATCTGAGTACCCGTCACAGCCCATCAAAGTACCCGAGTACCTGTCACAGTCCATCAGAGTACCTGTCACAGCCCATCAGAGTACCCAAGTACCTGTCACAGTCCATCTGAGTACCTGTCACAGCCCATCAGAGTACCCGAGTACCTGTCACAGCCCATCAAAGTACCAGAGTACCTGTCACAGCCCATCAGCCGGCCATCAAATGACGGCTAGGCGGCGCACCTATTGTGGCGGGAGGGCGTCATATGACGTCCTCCCATTTAAACAGGGAATGCGCGTGATCGTGTGCACGCATCCCTGTTCCTTCAGTGGCGGCGTGTCACAGATGACACAGTTCGACACCGAGGGGGGTGAACAGCCATTGGGTATGGCGATTTACCACGTGATCACAGATGGTTACACCCCCACTGTGCACGGCCGTGGCGGCATGTTCCCGGGAACACTGCTCGTCATCGACGCTGGTAAACAGCCATTGGCCGGCTGTTTACCCACGTGATCAGCTGTGATAGTTTCGCAGCCAATCACTAAATGTAAACAAACCGCGGTAACGAGATGTTACCGGGTGCTCCTAATCACACACCGAGCGTGTGCGAGGAAGAGATTGCGGTAACATCTTGTTACCGCTTACAGTACACACAAATCACACTGATTGCCCTGTGATGATAGTACCTGTCACAGTCCATCCAAGTACCCGTCACCGCCCATCAAAGTACCCGAGTACCTGTCACAGCCCATCAGAGTACCCGAGTACCTGTCACAGTCCATCCAAGTACCCGAGTACCTGACACAGTCCATCCGAGTACCCGAGTACCTGTCACAGTCCATCTGAGTACCCAATTACCTATCACAGTCCATCCAAGTACCCCAGTACCTGTCAAAGCCAATCAGAGTACCCGAGTACCTGTCACAGCCCATCACAGTACCCGAGTACCTGTCACAGTCCATCCGAGCACCCGTAACCACCCATCAAAGTACCCGAGTACCTGTCACAGCCCATCAGAGTACCCAAGTACATGTCACAGTCCATCCGAGTACCCGAGTACCTGTCACAGTCCATCCGAGTACCCGAGTACCTGTCACAGTCCATCCGAGTACCCATCACAGCCCATCAAAGTACCCGAGTACCTGTCGCAGCCCATCAGAGTACCCGAGTACCTGTCACAGCCCATCAGAGTACCCGAGTACCTGTCATAGCCCATCAGAGTATCAAAGTAATCCGAGTACCTGTCACAGCCCATCAAAGTACCCGAGTACCTGTCACAGCCCATTTGAGGACCCGAGTACCTCTCACAGTCCACCCGAGTACCTGTCACAGCCCATCCGAGTACCCGAGTACCTGTCACAGCCCATCAGAGTACCCGAGTACCTGTCACAGCCCATCAAAGTAATCTGAGTACCCGAGTTCCTGTCACAGTCCATCCGAGTACCCGTCACAGCCCATCAAAGTACCCGAGTACCTGTCACAGCCCATCAGAGTACCCGAGTACCTGTCACAGTCCATCCGAGTGCCCGACACCGCCCATCCGAGTACCTGTCACAGCCCATCCGAGTACCTGTCACAGTCCATCCGAGTACCTTTCACAGTCCATCTGAGTACCCGAGTACCTGTCACAGTCCATCCAAGTACCCGATTACCTGTCACAGTCCATCCGAGTACCTGTCACAGCCCATCAGAGTACTCGAGTACCTGAGTACCTGTCACAGTCCATCAGAGTACCCGAGTACCTGTCACAGCCCATCAAAGTACCCAAGTACCTGTCACAGCCCATCCGAGTACCTGAGTACCTGTCACAGCCCATCCGAGTACCCGAGTACCTGTCACAGCCCTTCCGAGTACCGGTCGCAGTCCATCCCAGTACCCGAGTACCTGTCACAGTCCATCCAAGTACCAGAGTACCTGTCACAGTCCATCCGAGTACCTGTCACAGCCCATCAGAGTACCTGAGTACCTGAATACCTGTGACAGTCCATCAGACTACCCGAGTACCTGTCACAGCTCATCAAAGTACCAGAGTACCTGTCACAGTCCATCCAAGTACCCGAGTACCTGTCACAGTCTATCCGAGTACCCGTGTACCTGTCACAGCCCATCAGAGTACCCGAGTACCTGTCACAGTCCATCAGAGTACCCGAGTACCTGTCAAAGCCCATCAAAGTACCCGAGTACCTGTCACAGCCCATCAGAGTACCTGTCACAGCCCCTCAAAGTACCCGAGTACCTGTCACAGCTCATCAATGTACCTGTCACAGCCCCTCAAAGTACCCGAGTACCTGTCACAGCCCATCAGAGTACCCGGGTACCTGTCCCAGTCCATCAGAGTACCCGGGTACCTGTCACAGCCCATCAGAGTACCCGAGTACCTCTCACAGTCCATCCGAGTACACGAGTACCTCTCACAGTCCATCCGAGTACCCGTCACAGCCCATCAAAGTACCCGAGTACCTGTCACAGTCCATCAGAGTACCTGTCACAGCCCATCAGAGTATCCAAGTACCTGTCACAGTCCATCCGAGTACCTGTCACAGCCCATCAGAGTACCCGAGTACCTGAGTACCTGTCACAGGCCATCAGAGTACCCGAGTACCTGTCACAGCCCATCAAAGTACCAGAGTACCTGTCACAGCCCATCAGAGTACCCAAGTACCTGTCACAGCCCATCAGAGTACCCAAGTACCTGTCACAGCCCAGAGTACCCGAGTACCTGTCACAGTCCATCAAAGTACCCGAGTACCTGTCACAGCCCATCAAAGTACCCGAGTACCCGTCACAGTCCATCAAACTCCCACAGAACGCGTCACAGCCAATCAGAGTACCCGAGTACCTGTACCAGCCCATCAGAGTACCCGAGTACCTGTCCCAGTCCATCAGAGTACCCAAGTACCTGTCAAAGGCCATCTGAGTACCCGAGTACCTGTCACAGCCCTTCCGAGTACCTGTAACAGTCCATCCAAGTACCCGAGTACCTGTCACAGTGTATCCAAGTACCAGAGTACCTGTCACAGTCCATCTGAGTACCTGTCACAGCCCGTCAGAGTACCCGAGTACCTGAATACCTGTGACAGTCCATCAGACTACCCGAGTACCTGTCACAGCCCATTAAAGTACCCGAGTACCTGTCACAGTCTATCCAAGTACCCGAGTATCTGTCACAGCCTATCAGAGTACCCGAGTACCTGGCACAGTCCATCAGAGTACCCGAGTTCCTGTCACAGCCCATCAAAGTACCTGAGTACCTGTCACAGCCCATCAAAGTACCTGTCACAGCCCCTCAAAGTACCCGAGTACCTGTCACAGCCCATCAGAGTACCCGAGTACCTGTCACAGCCCATCAGAGTACCCGGGTACCTGTCACAGTCCATCAGAGTACCTGAGTACCTGTCACAGTCCATCAGAGTACCCGAGTACCTGTCACAGCCCATCAAAGTACCTGTCACAGCCCCTCAAAGTACCTGAGTACCTGTCACAGCCCATCAGAGTACCCGGGTACTTGTCCCAGTCCATCAGAGTACCCGGGTACCTGTCACAGCCCATTAGAGTACCCGAGTACCTCTCACAGTCCATCCGAGTACACGAGTACCTCTCGCAGTCCATCCGAGTACCCATCACAGGCCATCAAAGTACCCGAGTACCTGTCACAGTCCATCAGAGTACCTGTCAAAGCCCATCAGAGTACCCAAGTACCTGTCAAAGTCCATCCGAGTATCTGTCACAGCCCATCAGAGTACCCGAGTACCTGAGTACCTGTCACAGGCCATCAGAATACCCGAGTACCTGTCACAGCCCATCAAAGTACCCGAGTACCTGTCACAGCCCATCAGAGTACCCAAGTACCTGTCATAGCCCATCAGAGTACCCAAGTATCTGTCACATTCCATCAAAGTACCCGAGTACCCGTCACAGTCCATCAAAGTCCCAGAGAACCCGTCCCAGCCCATCAGAGTACCCGAGTACCTGTCCCAGTCCATCAGAGTACCCGAGTACCTGTCAAAGGCCATCTGAGTACCCGAGTACCTGTCACAGTCCAACCGAGTACCCAAGCACCTGTCACAGTCCATCTGAGTACCCGAGTACCTGTCACAGTCCATCCGAGTAACCGTCACAGCCCATTAAAGTACCCGAGTACCTGTCACAGCCCATCAGAGTACCCGAGTATCTGTCACAGCCGATCAGAGTACCCAAGTACCTGTCAGAGCCCATCAAAGTACCCGAGTACCTGTCACAGTCCATCCGAGCACCCGAGTACCTGTCACAGCCCATCAAAGTACCCGAGTACCTGTCACAGCCCATCTGAGTACCCGAGTACCTGTCACAGCCCATCTGAGTACCCGAGTACCTGTCACAGTCCACCCGAGTACCTGTCACAGCCCATCCGAGTACCCGAGTACCTGTCACAGCCCATCAGAGTACCCGTCACAGCCCATCAAAGTACCCGAGTACCTTTCACAGCCCATCAGAGTACCCGAGTACATGTCACAGTCCATCCGAGTACCCGACACCGCCCATCCGAGTACCTGTCACAGCCCATCCGAGTACCTGAGTACCTGTCACAGTCACTCCGAGTACCTTTCACAGTCCATCCGAGTACCCGAGTACCTGTCACAGTCCATCCAAGTACCCGAGTACCTGTCACAGTCCATCGAGTACCTGTCACAGCCCATCAGAGTACCCGAGTACCTGAGTACCTGTCACAGTCCATCAGAGTATCCGAGTAACTGTCACAGCCCATCAAAGTACCCGAGTACCTGTCACAGCCCATCCGAGTACGCGAGTACCTGTCACAGAACTTCCGAGTACCGGTCACAGTCCATCCCAGTACACGAGTACCTGTCACAGTCCATCCAAGTACCAGAGTACCTGTCACAGTCCATCCGAGTACCTGTCACAGCCCATCAGAGTACCCGAGTACCTGAATACCTGTGACAGTCCATCAGACTACCCGAGTACCTGTCACAGCTCATCAAAGTACCAGAGTACCTGTCACAGTCCATCCAAGTACCCGAGTACCTGTAACAGTCTATCCGAGTACCCGTGTACCTGTCACAGCCCATCAGAGTACCCGAGTACCTGTCACAGCCCATCAAAGTACCCGAGTACCTGTCACAGCCCATCAAAGTACCTGTCACAGCCCCTCAAAGTACCCGAGTACCTGTCACAGCCCATCAATGTACCTGTCACAGCCCCTCAAAATACCCGAGTACCTGTCACAGCCCATCAGAGTACCCGGGTACCTGTCCCAGTCCATCAGAGTACCCGGGTACCTGTCACAGCCCATCAGAGTACCCGAGTACCTCTCACAGTCCATCCGAGTACACGAGTACCTCTCACAGTCCATCTGAGTACCCGTCACAGCCCATCAAAGTACCCGAGTACCTGTCACAGTCCATCAGAGTACCTGTCACAGCCCATCAGAGTACCCAAGTACCTGTCACAGTCCATCTGAGTACCTGTCACAGCCCATCAGAGTACCCGAGTACCTGTCACAGCCCATCAAAGTACCAGAGTACCTGTCACAGCCCATCAGCCGGCCATCAAATGACGGCTAGGCGGCGCACCTATTGTGGCGGGAGGGCGTCATATGACGTCCTCCCATTTAAACAGGGAATGCGCGTGATCGTGTGCACGCATCCCTGTTCCTTCAGTGGCGGCGTGTCACAGATGACACAGTTCGACACCGAGGGGGGTGAACAGCCATTGGGTATGGCGATTTACCACGTGATCACAGATGGTTACACCCCCACTGTGCACGGCGGTGGCAGCATGTTCCCGGGAACACTGCTCGTCATCGACGCTGGTAAACAGCCATTGGCCGGCTGTTTACCCACGTGATCAGCTGTGATAGTTTCGCAGCCAATCACTAAATGTAAACAAACCGCGGTAACGAGATGTTACCGGGTGCTCCTAATCACACACCGAGCGTGTGCGAGGAAGAGATTGCGGTAACATCTTGTTACCGCTTACAGTACACACAAATCACACTGATTGCCCTGTGATGATAGTACCTGTCACAGTCCATCCAAGTACCCGTCACCGCCCATCAAAGTACCCGAGTACCTGTCACAGCCCATCAGAGTACCTGTCACAGTCCATCCAAGTACCCGAGTACCTGACACAGTCCATCTGACTACCCGAGTACCTGTCACAGTCCATCTGAGTACCCAATTACCTATCACAGTCCATCCAAGTACCCCAGTACCTGTCAAAGCCAATCAGAGTACCCGAGTACCTGTCACAGCCCATCACAGTACCCGAGTACCTGTCACAGTCCATCCGAGCACCCGTAACCACCCATCAAAGTACCCGAGTACCTGTCACAGCCCATCAGAGTACCCAAGTACATGTCACAGTCCATCCGAGTACCCGAGTACCTGTCACAGTCCATCCGAGTACCCGAGTACCTGTCACAGTCCATCCGAGTACCCATCACAGCCCATCAAAGTACCCGAGTACCTGTCGCAGCCCATCAGAGTACCCGAGTACCTGTCACAGCCCATCAGAGTACCCGAGTACCTGTCATAGCCCATCAGAGTATCAAAGTAATCCGAGTACCTGTCACAGCCCATCAAAGTACCCGAGTACCTGTCACAGCCCATTTGAGGACCCGAGTACCTCTCACAGTCCACCCGAGTACCTGTCACAGCCCATCCGAGTACCCGAGTACCTGTCACAGCCCATCAGAGTACCCGAGTACCTGTCACAGCCCATCAAAGTAATCTGAGTACCCGAGTTCCTGTCACAGTCCATCCGAGTACCCGTCACAGCCCATCAAAGTACCCGAGTACCTGTCACAGCCCATCAGAGTACCCGAGTACCTGTCACAGTCCATCCGAGTGCCCGACACCGCCCATCCGAGTACCTGTCACAGCCCATCCGAGTACCTGTCACAGTCCATCCGAGTACCTTTCACAGTCCATCTGAGTACCCGAGTACCTGTCACAGTCCATCCAAGTACCCGATTACCTGTCACAGTCCATCCGAGTACCTGTCACAGCCCATCAGAGTACTCGAGTACCTGAGTACCTGTCACAGTCCATCAGAGTACCCGAGTACCTGTCACAGCCCATCAAAGTACCCAAGTACCTGTCACAGCCCATCCGAGTACCTGAGTACCTGTCACAGCCCATCCGAGTACCCGAGTACCTGTCACAGCCCTTCCGAGTACCGGTCGCAGTCCATCCCAGTACCCGAGTACCTGTCACAGTCCATCCAAGTACCAGAGTACCTGTCACAGTCCATCCGAGTACCTGTCACAGCCCATCAGAGTACCTGAGTACCTGAATACCTGTGACAGTCCATCAGACTACCCGAGTACCTGTCACAGCTCATCAAAGTACCAGAGTACCTGTCACAGTCCATCCAAGTACCCGAGTACCTGTCACAGTCTATCCGAGTACCCGTGTACCTGTCACAGCCCATCAGAGTACCCGAGTACCTGTCACAGTCCATCAGAGTACCCGAGTACCTGTCAAAGCCCATCAAAGTACCCGAGTACCTGTCACAGCCCATCAGAGTACCTGTCACAGCCCCTCAAAGTACCCGAGTACCTGTCACAGCTCATCAATGTACCTGTCACAGCCCCTCAAAGTACCCGAGTACCTGTCACAGCCCATCAGAGTACCCGGGTACCTGTCCCAGTCCATCAGAGTACCCGGGTACCTGTCACAGCCCATCAGAGTACCCGAGTACCTCTCACAGTCCATCCGAGTACACGAGTACCTCTCACAGTCCATCCGAGTACCCGTCACAGCCCATCAAAGTACCCGAGTACCTGTCACAGTCCATCAGAGTACCTGTCACAGCCCATCAGAGTATCCAAGTACCTGTCACAGTCCATCCGAGTACCTGTCACAGCCCATCAGAGTACCCGAGTACCTGAGTACCTGTCACAGGCCATCAGAGTACCCGAGTACCTGTCACAGCCCATCAAAGTACCAGAGTACCTGTCACAGCCCATCAGAGTACCCAAGTACCTGTCACAGCCCATCAGAGTACCCAAGTACCTGTCACAGCCCAGAGTACCCGAGTACCTGTCACAGTCCATCAAAGTACCCGAGTACCTGTCACAGCCCATCAAAGTACCCGAGTACCCGTCACAGTCCATCAAACTCCCACAGAACGCGTCACAGCCAATCAGAGTACCCGAGTACCTGTACCAGCCCATCAGAGTACCCGAGTACCTGTCCCAGTCCATCAGAGTACCCAAGTACCTGTCAAAGGCCATCTGAGTACCCGAGTACCTGTCACAGCCCTTCCGAGTACCTGTAACAGTCCATCCAAGTACCCGAGTACCTGTCCCAGTGTATCCAAGTACAAGAGTACCTGTCACAGTCCATCTGAGTACCTGTCACAGCCCGTCAGAGTACCCGAGTACCTGAATACCTGTGACAGTCCATCAGACTACCCGAGTACCTGTCACAGCCCATTAAAGTACCCGAGTACCTGTCACAGTCTATCCAAGTACCCGAGTATCTGTCACAGCCTATCAGAGTACCCGAGTACCTGGCACAGTCCATCAGAGTACCCGAGTTCCTGTCACAGCCCATCAAAGTACCTGAGTACCTGTCACAGCCCATCAAAGTACCTGTCACAGCCCCTCAAAGTACCCGAGTACCTGTCACAGCCCATCAGAGTACCCGAGTACCTGTCACAGCCCATCAGAGTACCCGGGTACCTGTCACAGTCCATCAGAGTACCTGAGTACCTGTCACAGTCCATCAGAGTACCCGAGTACCTGTCACAGCCCATCAAAGTACCTGTCACAGCCCCTCAAAGTACCTGAGTACCTGTCACAGCCCATCAGAGTACCCGGGTACTTGTCCCAGTCCATCAGAGTACCCGGGTACCTGTCACAGCCCATCAGAGTACCCGAGTACCTCTCACAGTCCATCCGAGTACACGAGTACCTCTCGCAGTCCATCCGAGTACCCATCACAGGCCATCAAAGTACCCGAGTACCTGTCACAGTCCATCAGAGTACCTGTCAAAGCCCATCAGAGTACCCAAGTACCTGTCAAAGTCCATCCGAGTATCTGTCACAGCCCATCAGAGTACCCGAGTACCTGAGTACCTGTCACAGGCCATCAGAATACCCGAGTACCTGTCACAGCCCATCAAAGTACCCGAGTACCTGTCACAGCCCATCAGAGTACCCAAGTACCTGTCATAGCCCATCAGAGTACCCAAGTATCTGTCACATTCCATCAAAGTACCCGAGTACCCGTCACAGTCCATCAAAGTCCCAGAGAACCCGTCCCAGCCCATCAGAGTACCCGAGTACCTGTCCCAGTCCATCAGAGTACCCGAGTACCTGTCAAAGGCCATCTGAGTACCCGAGTACCTGTCACAGTCCAACCGAGTACCCAAGCACCTGTCACAGTCCATCTGAGTACCCGAGTACCTGTCACAGTCCATCCGAGTAACCGTCACAGCCCATTAAAGTACCCGAGTACCTGTCACAGCCCATCAGAGTACCCGAGTATCTGTCACAGCCGATCAGAGTACCCAAGTACCTGTCAGAGCCCATCAAAGTACCCGAGTACCTGTCACAGTCCATCCGAGCACCCGAGTACCTGTCACAGCCCATCAAAGTACCCGAGTACCTGTCACAGCCCATCTGAGTACCCGAGTACCTGTCACAGCCCATCTGAGTACCCGAGTACCTGTCACAGTCCACCCGAGTACCTGTCACAGCCCATCCGAGTACCCGAGTACCTGTCACAGCCCATCAGAGTACCCGTCACAGCCCATCAAAGTACCCGAGTACCTTTCACAGCCCATCAGAGTACCCGAGTACATGTCACAGTCCATCCGAGTACCCGACACCGCCCATCCGAGTACCTGTCACAGCCCATCCGAGTACCTGAGTACCTGTCACAGTCACTCCGAGTACCTTTCACAGTCCATCCGAGTACCCGAGTACCTGTCACAGTCCATCCAAGTACCCGAGTACCTGTCACAGTCCATCGAGTACCTGTCACAGCCCATCAGAGTACCCGAGTACCTGAGTACCTGTCACAGTCCATCAGAGTATCCGAGTAACTGTCACAGCCCATCAAAGTACCCGAGTACCTGTCACAGCCCATCCGAGTACGCGAGTACCTGTCACAGAACTTCCGAGTACCGGTCACAGTCCATCCCAGTACACGAGTACCTGTCACAGAACTTCCGAGTACCGGTCACAGTCCATCCCAGTACACGAGTACCTGTCACAGTCCATCCAAGTACCAGAGTACCTGTCACAGTCCATCCGAGTACCTGTCACAGCCCATCAGAGTACCCGAGTACCTGAATACCTGTGACAGTCCATCAGACTACCCGAGTACCTGTCACAGCTCATCAAAGTACCAGAGTACCTGTCACAGTCCATCCAAGTACCCGAGTACCTGTAACAGTCTATCCGAGTACCCGTGTACCTGTCACAGCCCATCAGAGTACCCGAGTACCTGTCACAGCCCATCAAAGTACCCGAGTACCTGTCACAGCCCATCAAAGTACCTGTCACAGCCCCTCAAAGTACCCGAGTACCTGTCACAGCCCATCAATGTACCTGTCACAGCCCCTCAAAATACCCGAGTACCTGTCACAGCCCATCAGAGTACCCGGGTACCTGTCCCAGTCCATCAGAGTACCCGGGTACCTGTCACAGCCCATCAGAGTACCCGAGTACCTCTCACAGTCCATCCGAGTACACGAGTACCTCTCACAGTCCATCTGAGTACCCGTCACAGCCCATCAAAGTACCCGAGTACCTGTCACAGTCCATCAGAGTACCTGTCACAGCCCATCAGAGTACCCAAGTACCTGTCACAGTCCATCTGAGTACCTGTCACAGCCCATCAGAGTACCCGAGTACCTGTCACAGCCCATCAAAGTACCAGAGTACCTGTCACAGCCCATCAGCCGGCCATCAAATGACGGCTAGGCGGCGCACCTATTGTGGCGGGAGGGCGTCATATGACGTCCTCCCATTTAAACAGGGAATGCGCGTGATCGTGTGCACGCATCCCTGTTCCTTCAGTGGCGGCGTGTCACAGATGACACAGTTCGACACCGAGGGGGGTGAACAGCCATTGGGTATGGCGATTTACCACGTGATCACAGATGGTTACACCCCCACTGTGCACGGCGGTGGCGGCATGTTCCCGGGAACACTGCTCGTCATCGACGCTGGTAAACAGCCATTGGCCGGCTGTTTACCCACGTGATCAGCTGTGATAGTTTCGCAGCCAATCACTAAATGTAAACAAACCGCGGTAACGAGATGTTACCGGGTGCTCCTAATCACACACCGAGCGTGTGCGAGGAAGAGATTGCGGTAACATCTTACAGTACACACAAATCACACTGATTGCCCTGTGATGATAGTACCTGTCACAGTCCATCCAAGTACCCGTCACCGCCCATCAAAGTACCCGAGTACCTGTCACAGCCCATCAGAGTACCCGAGTACCTGTCACAGTCCATCCAAGTACCCGAGTACCTGACACAGTCCATCTGAGTACCCGAGTACCTGTCACAGTCCATCTGAGTACCCAATTACCTATCACAGTCCATCCAAGTACCCCAGTACCTGTCAAAGCCAATCAGAGTACCCGAGTACCTGTCACAGCCCATCACAGTACCCGAGTACCTGTCACAGTCCATCCGAGCACCCGTAACCACCCATCAAAGTACCCGAGTACCTGTCACAGCCCATCAGAGTACCCAAGTACATGTCACAGTCCATCCGAGTACCCGAGTACCTGTCACAGTCCATCCGAGTACCCGAGTACCTGTCACAGTCCATCCGAGTACCCATCACAGCCCATCAAAGTACCCGAGTACCTGTCGCAGCCCATCAGAGTACCCGAGTACCTGTCACAGCCCATCAGAGTACCCGAGTACCTGTCATAGCCCATCAGAGTATCAAAGTAATCCGAGTACCTGTCACAGCCCATCAAAGTACCCGAGTACCTGTCACAGCCCATTTGAGGACCCGAGTACCTCTCACAGTCCACCCGAGTACCTGTCACAGCCCATCCGAGTACCCGAGTACCTGTCACAGCCCATCAGAGTACCCGAGTACCTGTCACAGCCCATCAAAGTAATCTGAGTACCCGAGTTCCTGTCACAGTCCATCCGAGTACCCGTCACAGCCCATCAAAGTACCCGAGTACCTGTCACAGCCCATCAGAGTACCCGAGTACCTGTCACAGTCCATCCGAGTGCCCGACACCGCCCATCCGAGTACCTGTCACAGCCCATCCGAGTACCTGTCACAGCCCATCCGAGTACCTGTCACAGTCCATCCGAGTACCTTTCACAGTCCATCTGAGTACCCGAGTACCTGTCACAGTCCATCCAAGTACCCGATTACCTGTCACAGTCCATCCGAGTACCTGTCACAGCCCATCAGAGTACTCGAGTACCTGAGTACCTGTCACAGTCCATCAGAGTACCCGAGTACCTGTCACAGCCCATCAAAGTACCCAAGTACCTGTCACAGCCCATCAAAGTACCCAAGTACCTGTCACAGCCCATCCGAGTACCTGAGTACCTGTCACAGCCCATCCGAGTACCCGAGTACCTGTCACAGCCCTTCCGAGTACCGGTCGCAGTCCATCCCAGTACCCGAGTACCTGTCACAGTCCATCCAAGTACCAGAGTACCTGTCACAGTCCATCCGAGTACCTGTCACAGCCCATCAGAGTACCTGAGTACCTGAATACCTGTGACAGTCCATCAGACTACCCGAGTACCTGTCACAGCTCATCAAAGTACCAGAGTACCTGTCACAGTCCATCCAAGTACCCGAGTACCTGTCACAGTCTATCCGAGTACCCGTGTACCTGTCACAGCCCATCAGAGTACCCGAGTACCTGTCACAGTCCATCAGAGTACCCGAGTACCTGTCAAAGCCCATCAAAGTACCCGAGTACCTGTCACAGCCCATCAGAGTACCTGTCACAGCCCCTCAAAGTACCCGAGTACCTGTCACAGCTCATCAATGTACCTGTCACAGCCCCTCAAAGTACCCGAGTACCTGTCACAGCCCATCAGAGTACCCGGGTACCTGTCCCAGTCCATCAGAGTACCCGGGTACCTGTCACAGCCCATCAGAGTACCCGAGTACCTCTCACAGTCCATCCGAGTACCCGAGTACCTGTCACAGTCCATCAGAGTACCTGTCACAGCCCATCAGAGTATCCAAGTACCTGTCACAGTCCATCCGAGTACCTGTCACAGCCCATCAGAGTACCCGAGTACCTGAGTACCTGTCACAGGCCATCAGAGTACCCGAGTACCTGTCACAGCCCATCAAAGTACCAGAGTACCTGTCACAGCCCATCAGAGTTCCCAAGTACCTGTCACAGCCCATCAGAGTACCCAAGTACCTGTCACAGCCCAGAGTACCCGAGTACCTGTCACAGTCCATCAAAGTACCCGAGTACCTGTCACAGCCCATCAAAGTACCCGAGTACCCGTCACAGTCCATCAAACTCCCACAGAACGCGTCACAGCCAATCAGAGTACCCGAGTACCTGTACCAGCCCATCAGAGTACCCGAGTACCTGTCCCAGTCCATCAGAGTACCCAAGTACCTGTCAAAGGCCATCTGAGTACCCGAGTACCTGTCACAGCCCTTCCGAGTACCTGTAACAGTCCATCCAAGTACCCGAGTACCTGTCACAGTGTATCCAAGTACCAGAGTACCTGTCACAGTCCATCTGAGTACCTGTCACAGCCCGTCAGAGTACCCGAGTACCTGAATACCTGTGACAGTCCATCAGACTACCCGAGTACCTGTCACAGCCCATTAAAGTACCCGAGTACCTGTCACAGTCTATCCAAGTACCCGAGTATCTGTCACAGCCTATCAGAGTACCCGAGTACCTGGCACAGTCCATCAGAGTACCCGAGTTCCTGTCACAGCCCATCAAAGTACCTGAGTACCTGTCACAGCCCATCAAAGTACCTGTCACAGCCCCTCAAAGTACCCGAGTACCTGTCACAGCCCATCAGAGTACCCGAGTACCTGTCACAGCCCATCAGAGTACCCGGGTACCTGTCACAGTCCATCAGAGTACCTGAGTACCTGTCACAGTCCATCAGAGTACCCGAGTACCTGTCACAGCCCATCAAAGTACCTGTCACAGCCCCTCAAAGTACCTGAGTACCTGTCACAGCCCATCAGAGTACCCGGGTACTTGTCCCAGTCCATCAGAGTACCCGGGTACCTGTCACAGCCCATCAGAGTACCCGAGTACCTCTCACAGTCCATCCGAGTACACGAGTACCTCTCGCAGTCCATCCGAGTACCCATCACAGGCCATCAAAGTACCCGAGTACCTGTCACAGTCCATCAGAGTACCTGTCAAAGCCCATCAGAGTACCCAAGTACCTGTCAAAGTCCATCCGAGTATCTGTCACAGCCCATCAGAGTACCCGAGTACCTGAGTACCTGTCACAGGCCATCAGAATACCCGAGTACCTGTCACAGCCCATCAAAGTACCCGAGTACCTGTCACAGCCCATCAGAGTACCCAAGTACCTGTCATAGCCCATCAGAGTACCCAAGTATCTGTCACATTCCATCAAAGTACCCGAGTACCCGTCACAGTCCATCAAAGTCCCAGAGAACCCGTCCCAGCCCATCAGAGTACCCGAGTACCTGTCCCAGTCCATCAGAGTACCCGAGTACCTGTCAAAGGCCATCTGAGTACCCGAGTACCTGTCACAGTCCAACCGAGTACCCAAGCACCTGTCACAGTCCATCTGAGTACCCGAGTACCTGTCACAGTCCATCCGAGTAACCGTCACAGCCCATTAAAGTACCCGAGTACCTGTCACAGCCCATCAGAGTACCCGAGTATCTGTCACAGCCGATCAGAGTACCCAAGTACCTGTCAGAGCCCATCAAAGTACCCGAGTACCTGTCACAGTCCATCCGAGCACCCGAGTACCTGTCACAGCCCATCAAAGTACCCGAGTACCTGTCACAGCCCATCTGAGTACCCGAGTACCTGTCACAGCCCATCTGAGTACCCGAGTACCTGTCACAGTCCACCCGAGTACCTGTCACAGTCCACCCAAGTACCCGAGTACCTGTCACAGTCCATCTAAGTACCCGTCACAGCCCAACAAAGTACCCGAGTACCTGTCACAGCCCATCCAAGTACCCGAGTACCTGTCACAGTCTATTCGAGTACCCGAGTGCCTGTCACAGCCCATCAGAGTACCCGAGTACCTGTCACAGTCCATCAGAGTACCCGAGTCACTGTCACAGCCCATCAAAGTACCCGAGTACCTGTCAAAGCCCATCAAAGTACCTGTCACAGCCCATCTAAGTACCCGAGTACCTGTCACAGCCCATCAAAGTACCTGTCACAGCCCCTCAAAGTACCCGAGTACCTGTCACAGCCCATCAGAGTACCCGGGTACCTGTCCCAGTCCATCAGAGTACCGGGGTACCTGTCAAAGCCCATCAGAGTACCCGAGTACCTCTCACAGTCCATCCGAGTACACGAGTACCTCTCACAGTCCATCCGAGTACCCGTCACAGCCCATCAAAGTACCCGAGTACCTGTCACAGCCCATCAGAGTACCCGAGTACCTGTCACAGCCCATCAGAGTACCCGAGTATCTGTCATAGCCCATCAAAGTAATCCGAGTACCTGTCAAAGCCCATCAAAGTACCCGAGTACCTGTCACAGCCCATCTGAGTACCCGAGTACCTGTCACAGTCCACCGAGTACCTGTCACAGCCCATCCGAGTACCTGTCACAGCCCATCCGAGTACCCGAGTACCTGTCACAGCCCATCAGAGTACCCGAGTACCTGACACAGCCCAACAGAGTACCCGAGTACCTGTCACAGCCCATCCGAGTACCCGAGTACCTGTCACAGTCCACCCGAGTACCCGAGTACCTGTTACAGCCCATCAGAGTACCCGAGTACCTGTCACAGTCCATCCGAGTACCCGACACCGCCCATCCGAGTACCTGTCACAGCCCATCCGAGTACCCCAGTACCTGTCACAGCCCATCAGAGTACCCGATTACCTGTCACAGCCCATCAAAGTAATCCGAGTACCCGAGTTCCTGTCACAGCCCATCAAAGGACCCGAGTACCTGTCACAGCCCATCTGAGTACCCAAGTACCTGTCACAGTCCACCTGAGTACCTGTCACAGCCCATCCGAGTACCCGAGTACCCGTCACAGCCCATCAAAGTACCCGAGTACCTGTCAGAGCCCATCCGAGTACCCGAGTACCTGTCACAGTCCATCCGAGTACCCGACACCGCCCATCCGAGTACCTGTCACAGCCCATCCGAGTACCCCAGTACCTGTCACAGCCCATCAGAGTACCCGATTACCTGTCACAGCCCATCAAAGTAATCCGAGTACCCGAGTTCCTGTCACAGCCCATCAAAGGACCCGAGTACCTGTCACAGCCCATCTGAGTACCCAAGTACCTGTCACAGTCCACCTGAGTACCTGTCACAGCCCATCCGAGTACCCGAGTACCCGTCACAGCCCATCAAAGTACCCGAGTACCTGTCAGAGCCCATCCGAGTACCCGAGTACCTGTCACAGTCCATCCGAGTACCTTTCACAGTCCATCCGAGTACCCGAGTACCTGTCACAGTCCATCCAAGTACCCGAGTACCTGTCACAGTCCATCCAAGTACCCGAGTACCTGTCACAGTCCATCCGAGTACCTGTCACAGCCCATCCGAGTACCCGAGTACCTGTCACAGTCCATCCGAGTACCTTTCACAGCCCATCAGAGTACCCGAGTACCTGAGTACCTGTTACAGTCCATCAGAGTACCCGAGTAACTGTCACAGCCCATCAAAGTACCCGAGTACCTGTCACAGCCCATTTGAGTACCCGAGTACCTGTCACAGCCCATCCGAGTACCCGAGTACCTGTCACAGCCCTTCCAAGTACCGGTCACAGTCCATCCCAGTACCCGAGTACCTGTCACAGTCCATCCAAGTACCAGAGTACCTGTCACAGTCCATCCGAGTACCTGTCACAGCCCATCAGAGTACCCGAGTACCTGAATACCTGTGACAGTCCATCAGACTACCCGAGTACCTGTCACAGCTCATCAAAGTACCAGAGTACCTGAAAACCTGTGACAGCCCATCAGAGTACCCAAGTACCTGTCACAGCCCAGAGTACCCGAGTACCTGTCACAGCCCATCAAAGTACCCGAGTACCCGTCACAGTCCATCAAAGTCCCAGAGAACCCGTCACAGCCAATCAGAGTACCTGAGTACCTGTACCAGCCCATCAGAGTACCCGAGTACCTGTCCCAGTCCATCAGAGTACCCGAGTACCTGTCAAAGGCCATCTGAGTACCCGAGTACCTGTCACAGCCCTTCCGAGTACCTGTCACAGTCCATCCAAGTACCCAAGTACCTGTCACAGTGTATCCAAGTACCAGAGTACCTGTCACAGTCCATCCGAGTACCTGTCACAGCCCGTCAGAGTACCCGAGTACCTGAATACCTGTGACAGTCCATCAGACTACCCGAGTACCTGTCACAGCCCATTAAAGTACCCGAGTACCTGTCACAGTCTATCCGAGTACCCGAGTACCTGTCACAGCCTATCAGAGTACCCGAGTACCTGTCACAGTCCATCAGAGTAACCGAGCACCTGTCACAGCCCATCAAAGTACCTGAGTACCTGTCACAGCCCCTCAAAGTACCTGTCACAGCCCCTCAAAGTACCCGAGTACCTGTCACAGCCCATCAGAGTACCCGAGTACCTGTCACAGCCCATCAGAGTACCCGGGTACCTGTCACAGTCCATCAGAGTACCTGAGTACCTGTCAAAGTCCATCAGAGTACCCGAGTACCTGTCACAGCCCATCAAAGTACCTGTCACAGCCCCTCAAAGTACCTGAGTACCTGTCACAGCCCATCAGAGTACCCGGGTACCTGTCACAGCCCATCAGAGTACCCGAGTACCTCTCACAGTCCATCCGAGTACACGAGTACCTCTCACAGTCCAACCGAGTACCCATCACAGCCCATCAAAGTACCCGAGTACCTGTCACAGTCCATCAGAGTACCTGTCACAGTCCATCCAAGTACCTGTCACAGCCCATCAGAGTACCCGAGTACATGAGTACCTGTCACAGGCCATCAGAGTACCCGAGTACCTGTCACAGCCCATCAAAGTACCCGAGAACCTGTCACAGCCCATCAGAGTACCCAAGTACCTGTCACAGCCCATCAGAGTACCCAAGTATCTGTCACATTCCATCAAAGTACCCGAGTACCTGTCACAGCCCATCAAAGTACCCGAGTACCCGTCACAGTCCATCAAAGTCCCAGAGAACACGTCCCAGCCCATCAGAGTACCCAAGTACCTGTCCTAGCCCATCAGAGTACCCGAGAACCTGTCAAAGGCCATCTGAGTACCCGAGTACCTGTCACAGTCCAACCGAGTACCCAAGCACCTGTCACAGTCCATCTGAGTACCCGAGTACCTGTCACAGCCCATCAGAGTACCCAAGTATCTGTCACAGCCCATCAGAGTACCCAAGTACCTGTCACAGCCCATCAAAGTACCCAAGTACCTCTCACAGTCCATCCGAGCACCCGAGTACCTGTCACAGCCCATCAAAGTACCCGAGTACCTGTCACAGCCCATCTGAGTACCCAAATACCTGTCACAGTCCACCCGAGTACCTGTCACAGTCCACCCAAGTACCCGAGTACATGTCACAGTCCATCTAAGTACCCGTCACAGCCCATCAAAGTACCCGAGTACCTGTCACAGCCCATCAAAGTACCCGAGTACCTGTCACAGTCCATCCAAGTACCCGAGTACCTGTCACAGTCTATTCGAGTACCCGAGTACCTGTCACAGCCCATCAGAGTACCCGAGTACCTGTCACAGTCCATCAGAGTACCCGAGTCACTGTCACAGTCCATCCAAGTACCCGAGTACCTGTCACAGTCTATTCGAGTACCCGAGTACCTCTCACAGTCCATCCGAGTACCCGTCACAGCCCATCAAAGTACCCGAGTACCTGTCACAGCCCATCAGAATACCCGGGTACCTGTCACAGCCCATCAGAGTACCCGAGTACCCGAGTACCTGTCACAGGCCATCAGAGTACCCGAGTACCTGTCACAGCCCATCAAAGTAGCAGAGTACCTGTCATAGCCCATCAGAGTACCCAAGTACCTGTCACAGCCCATCAGAGTACCCAAGTACCTGTCAAAGCCCAGAGTACCCGAGTACCTGTCACAGCCCATCAAAGTACCCGAGTACCCGTCACAGTACATCAAAGTCCCAGAGAACCCGTCACAGCCAATCAGAGTACCCGAGTACCTGTACCAGCCCATCAGAGTACCAGAGTACCTGTCACAGCCCGTCAGAGTACCCGAGTACCTGAATACCTGTGACAGTCCATCAGACTACCCGAGTACCTGTCACAGCCCATTAAAGTACCCGAGTACCTGTCACAGTCTATCCGAGTGCCTGAGTACCTGTCACAGCCTATCAGAGTACCCGAGTACCTGTCACAGTCCATCAGAGTAACCGAGTACCTGTCACAGCCCATCAAAGTACCTGAGTACCTGTCACAGCCCCTCAAAGTACCTGTCACAGCCCCTCAAAGTACCCGAGTACCTGTCACAGCCCATCAGAGTACCCGAGTACCTGTCACAGCCCATCAGAGTACCCGGGTACCTGTCACAGTCCATCAGAGTACCCGAGTACCTGTCACAGCCCATCAAAGTACCTGTCACAGCCCCTCAAAGTACCTGAGTACCTGTCACAGCCCATCAGAGTACCCGAGTACCTGTCACAGCCCATCAGAGTACCCGAGTACCTCTCACAGTCCATCCGAGTACACGAGTACCTCTCACAGTCCAACCGAGTACCCATCACAGCCCATCAAAGTACCCGAGTACCTGTCACAGTCCATCAGAGTACCTGTCACAGTCCATCCGAGTACCTGTCACAGCCCATCAGAGTACCCGAGTACATGAGTACCTGTCACAGGCCATCAGAGTACCCGAGTACCTGTCACAGCCCATCAAAGTACCCGAGAACCTGTCACAGCCCATCAGAGTACCCAAGTACCTGTCACAGCCCATCAGAGTACCCAAGTATCTGTCACATTCCATCAAAGTACCCGAGTACCTGTCACAGCCCATCAAAGTACCCGAGTACCCGTCACAGTCCATCAAAGTCCCAGAGAACACGTCCCAGCCCATCAGAGTACCCGAGTACCTGTCCTAGCCCATCAGAGTACCCGAGTACCTGTCAAAGGCCATCTGAGTACCCGAGTACCTGTCACAGTCCAACCGAGTACCCAAGCACCTGTCACAGTCCATCTGAGTAACCGTCACAGCCCATTAAAGTACCCGAGTACCTGTCACAGCCCATCAGAGTACCCAAGTATCTGTCACAGCCCATCAGAGTACCCAAGTACCTGTCACAGCCCATCAAAGTACCCAAGTACCTGTCACAGTCCATCCGAGCACCCGAGTACCTGTCACAGCCCATCAAAGTACCCGAGTACCTGTCACAGCCCATCTGAGTACCCAAATACCTGTCACAGTCCACCCGAGTACCTGTCACAGTCCACCCAAGTACCCGAGTACATGTCACAGTCCATCTAAGTACCCGTCACAGCCCATCAAAGTACCCGAGTACCTGTCACAGCCCATCAAAGTACCCGAGTACCTGTCACAGTCCATCCAAGTACCCGAGTACCTGTCACAGTCTATTCGAGTACCCGAGTACCTGTCACAGCCCATCAGAGTACCCTAGTACCTGTCACAGTCCATCAGAGTACCCGAGTCACTGTCACAGTCCATCCAAGTACCCGAGTACCTGTCACAGTCTTTTCGAGTACCCGAGTACCTCTCACAGTCCATCCGAGTACACGAGTACCTCTCACAGTCCATCCGAGTACCCGTCACAGCCCATCAAAGTACCCGAGTACCTGTCACAGCCCATCAGAGTACCCGAGTACCTGTCACAGCCCATCAGAGTACCCGAGTACCTGTCATAGCCCATCAAAGTAATCCGAGTACCTGTCACAGCCCATCAAAGTACCCGAGTACCTGTCACAGCTCATCTGAGTACCCGAGTACCTGTCACAGTCCACCCGAGTACCTGTCACAGCCCATCCGAGTACCCGAGTACCTGTCACAGCCCATCAGAGTACCCGAGTACCTGACACAGCCCATCTGAGTACCCGAGTACCTTTCACAGTCCAACTGAGTACCTGTCACAGCCCATCCGAGTACCCGAGTACCTGTCACAGTCCACCCGAGTACCCGAGTACCTGTCACAGCCCATCAGAGTACACGAGTACCTGTCACAGTCCATCCGAGTACCCGACACCGCCCATCCGAGTACCTGTCACAGCCCATCCGAGTACCCCAGTACCTGTCACAGCCCATCAGAGTACCCGATTACCTGTCACAGCCCATCAAAGGACCCGAGTACCTGTCACAGCCCATCTGAGTACCCGAGTACCTGTCACAGTCCACCTGAGTACCTGTCACAGCCCATCCGAGTACCCGTCACAGCCCATCAAAGTACCCGAGTACCTGTCACAGCCCATCCGAGTACCCGAGTACCTGTCACAGTCCATCCGAGTACCTTTCACAGTCCATCCGAGTACCCGAGTACCTGTCCCAGTCCATCCGAGTACCCGAGTACCTGTCAAAGGCCATCTGAGTACCCGAGTACCTGTCACAGCCCTTCCGAGTACCTGTCATAGTCCATCCAAGTACCCAAGTACCTGTCACAGTGTATCCAAGTACCAGAGTACCTGTCACAGTCCATCTGAGTACCTGTCACAGCCCGTCAGAGTACCCGAGTACCTGAATACCTGTGACAGTCCATCAGACTACCCGAGTACCTGTCACAGCCCATTAAAGTACCCGAGTACCTGTCACAGCCAATCAGAGTACCCGAGTACCTGTCACAGTCCATCAGAGCACCCGAGTTCCTGTCACAGCCCATCAAAGTACCTGAGTACATGTCACAGCCCATCAAAGTACCTGTCACAGCCCCTCAAAGTACCCGAGTACCTGTCACAGCCCATCAGAGTACCCGAGTACCTGTCAAATCCCATCAGAGTACCCGGGTACCTGTCACAGTCCATCAGAGTACCTGAGTACCTGTCACAGTCCATCAGAGTACCCGAGTACCTGTCACAGCCCATCAAAGTACCTGTCACAGCCCCTCAAAGTACCTGAGTACCTGTCACAGCCCATCAGAGTACCCGGGTACTTGTCCTTGTCCATCAGAGTACCCGGGTACCTGTCACAGCCCATCAGAGTACCCGAGTACCTCTCACAGTCCATCCGAGTACACGAGTACCTCTCGCAGTCCATCCGAGTATCCATCACAGGCCATCAAAGTACATGAGTACCTGTCACAGTCCATCAGAGTACCTGTCACAGCCCATCAGAGTACCCAAGTACCTGTCACAGTCCATCCGAGTACCTGTCACAGCCCATCAGAGGACCCGAGTACCTGAGTACCTGTCACAGGCTATCAGAGTATCCGAGTACCTGTCACAGACCATCAAAGTACCCGAGTACCTGTCAGAGCCCATCAGAGTACCCAAGTACCTGTCACAGCCCATCAGAGTACCCAAGTATCTGTCACATTCCATCAAAGTACCCGAGTACCTGTCACAGCCCATCAAAGTACCCGAGTACCCGTCACAGTCCATCAAAGTCCCAGAGAACCCGTCCCAGCCCATCAGAGTACCCGAGTACCTGTCCCAGCCCATCAGAGTACCCGAGTACCTGTCAAAGGCCATCTGAGTACCCGAGTACCTGCCACAGTCCAACCGAGTACCCAAGCACCTGTCACAGTCCATCTGAGTACCCGAGTACCTGTCACAGTCCATCCGCGTAACCGTCACAGCCCATTAAAGTACCCGAGTACCTGTCACAGCCCATCAGAGTACCCGAGTATCTGTCACAGCCGATCAGAGTACCCAAGTACCTGTCACAGCCCATCAAAGTACCCGAGTACCTGTCACAGTCCATCCGAGCACCCGAGTACCTGTCACAGCCCATCAAAGTACCCGAGTACGTGTCACAGCCCATCTGAGTACCCGAGTACCTGTCACAGTCCACCCGAGTACCTGTCACAGTCCACCCAAGTACCCGAGTACCTGTCACAGTCCATCTAAGTACCCGTCACAGCCCATCAATGTACCCGAGTACCTGTTACAGCCCATCAAAGTACCCGAGTACCTGTCACAGTCCATCCAAGTACCCGAGTACCTGTCACAGTCTATTCGAGTACCCGAGTACCTGTCACAGCCCATCAGAGTACCCGAGTACCTGTCACAGTCCATCAGAGTACCCGAGTCACTGTCACAGCCCATCAAAGTACCCGAGTACCTGTCAAAGCCCTTCAAAGTACCTGTCACAGCCCCTCAAAGTACCCGAGTACCTGTCACAGCCCATCAAAGTACCTGTCACAGCCCATCAGAGTACCCGGGTACCTGTCCCAGTCCATCATAGTACCGGGGTACCTGTCAAAGCCCATCAGAGTACCCGAGTACCTCTCACAGTCCATCCGAGTACACGAGTACCTCTCACAGTCCATCCGAGTACCCGTCACAGCCCATCAAAGTACCCGAGTACCTGTCACAGCCCATCAGAGTACCCGAGTACCTGTCACAGCCCATCAGAGTACCCGAGTACCTGTCACAGCCCATCAGAGTACCCGAGTACCTGTCATAGCCCATCAAAGTAATCCGAGTACCTGTCACAGCCCATCAAAGTACCCGAGTACCTGTCACAGCCCATCTGAGTACCCGAGTACCTGTCACAGTCCACCCGAGTACCTGTCACAGCCCATCCGAGTACCCGAGTACCTGTCACAGCCCATCAGAGTACCCGAGTACCTGTCACAGCCCATCTGAGTACCCGAGGACCTGTCACAGTCCACCTGAGTACCTGTCACAGCCCATCCGAGTACCCGAGTACCTGTCACAGTCCACCCGAGTACCTGTTACAGCCCATCAGAGTACCCGAGTACCTGTCACAGTCCATCCGAGTACCCGACACCGCCCATCCGAGTACCTGTCACAGCCCATCCGAGTACCCCAGTACCTGTCACAGCCCATCAGAGTACCCGATTACCTGTCACAGCCCATCAAAGTAATCCGAGTACCCGAGTTCCTGTCAAAGCCCATCAAAGGACCCGAGTACCTGTCACAGCCCATCTGAGTACCCGAGTACCTGTCACAGTCCACCTGAGTACCTGTCACAGCCCATCCGAGTACCCGAGTACCCGTCACAGCCCATCAAAGTACCCGAGTACCTGTCACAGCCCATCTGAGTACCCGAGTACCTGTCACAGTCCATCCGAGTACCTTTCACAGTCCATCCGAGTACCCGAGTTCCTGTCACAGTCCATCCAAGTACCCGAGTACCTGTCACAGTCTATCCGAGTACCTGTCACAGCCCATCCGAGTACCCGAGTACCTGTCCCAGCCCATCAGAGTACCCGAGTACCTGTCAAAGGCCATCTGAGTACCCGAGTACCTGTCACAGTCCAACCGAGTACCCAAGCACCTGTCACAGTCCATCTGAGTACCCGAGTACCTGTCACAGTCCATCCGAGTAACCGTCACAGCCCATTAAAGTACCCGAGTACCTGTCACAGCCGATCAGAGTACCCAAGTACCTGTCACAGCCCATCAAAGTACCCGAGTACCTGTCACAGTCCATCCGAGCACCCGAGTACCTGTCACAGCCCATCAAAGTACCCGAGTACCTGTCACAGCCCATCTGACTACCCCAGTACCTGTCACAGTCCACCCGAGTACCTGTCACAGTCCACCCGAGTACCTGTACCGTCCATCTAAGTACCCGTCACAGCCCATCAATGTACCCGAGTACCTGTCACAGCCCATCAAAGTACCCGAGTACCTGTCATAGTCCATCCAAGTACCCGAGTACCTGTCACAGTCTATTCGAGTACCCGAGTACCTGTCACAGCCCATCAAAGTACCCGAGTACCTGTCAAAGCCCATCAAAGTACCTGTCACAGCCCCTCAAAGTACCCGAGTACCTGTCACAGCCCATCAAAGTACCTGTCACAGCCCCTCAAAGTACCCGAGTACCTGTCACAGCCCATCAGAGTACCCGGGTACCTGTCCCAGTCCATCAGAGTACCGGGGTACCTGTCAAAGCCCATCAGAGTACCCGAGTACCTGTCACAGCCCATCAGAGTACCCGAGTACCTGTCATAGCCCATCAAAGTAATCCGAGTACCTGTCACAGCCCATCAAAGTACCCGAGTACCTGTCACAGCCCATCTGAGTACCCGAGTACCTGTCACAGTCCACCCGAGTACCTGTCACAGCCCATCCGAGTACCCGAGTACCTGTCA
Organism: Lithobates pipiens; assembly: GCF_037356315.1. Classification (NCBI taxonomy): domain Eukaryota; kingdom Metazoa; phylum Chordata; class Amphibia; order Anura; family Ranidae; genus Lithobates; species Lithobates pipiens. The sequence goes on along the minus strand of NW_027507685.1, from coordinate 104,736,366 downwards.
CAGCCCATCAGAGTACCCGAGTACCTGACACAGCCCAACAGAGTACCCGAGTACCTGTCACAGCCCATCTGAGTACCCGAGGACCTGTCACAGTCCACCTGAGTACCTGTCACAGCCCATCCGAGTACCCGAGTACCTGTCACAGTCCACCCGAGTACCCGAGTACCTGTTACAGCCCATCAGAGTACCCGAGTACCTGTCACAGTCCATCCGAGTACCCGACACCGCCCATCCGAGTACCCGTCACAGCCCATCAAAGTAATCCGAGTACCCGAGTTCCTGTCACAGCCCATCAAAGGAACCGAGTACCTGTCACAGCCCATCTGAGTACCCGAGTACCTGTCACAGTCCACCTGAGTACCTGTCACAGCCCATCCGAGTACCCGAGTACCCGTCACAGCCCATCAAAGTACCCGAGTACCTGTCACAGCCCATCCGAGTACCCGAGAACCTGTCACAGTCCATCCGAGTACCTTTCACAGTCCATCCGAGTACCCGAGTACCTGTCACAGTCCATCCAAGTACCCGAGTACCTGTCACAGTCCATCCGAGTACCTGTCACAGCCCATCCGAGTACCCGAGTACCTGTCACAGTCCATCCAAGTACCTTTCACAGTCCATCCGAGTACCCGAGTACTTGTCACAGTCCATCCAAGTACCTGAGTACCTGTCACAGTCCATCCGAGTACCTGTCACAGTCCATCAGAGTACCCGAGTAACTGTCACAGCCCATCAAAGTACCCGAGTACCTGTCACAGCCCATTTGAGTACCCGAGTACCTGTCACAGCCCATCCGAGTACCCGAGTACCTGTCACAGCCCTTCCAAGTACCGGTCACAGTCCATCCCAGTACCCGAGTACCTGTCACAGTCCATCCAAGTACCAGAGTACCTGTCACAGTCCATCCGAGTACCTGTCACAGCCCATCAGAGTACCCGAGTACCTGAATACCTGTGACAGTCCATCAGACTACCCGAGTACCTGTCACAGCTCATCAAAATACCAGAGTACCTGTCACAGTCCATCCAAGTACCCGAGTACCTGTCACAGTCTATCCGAGTACCCGTGTACCTGTCACAGCCCATCAGAGTACCCGAGTACCTGTAACAGTCCATCAGAGTACCCGAGTACCTGTCACAGCCCATCAAAGTACCTGTCACAGCCCCTCAAAGAAGCCGAGTACCTGTCACAGCCCATCAATGTACCTGTCACAGCCCCTCAAAGTACCCGAGTACCTGTCACAGCCCATCAGAGTACCCGGGTACCTGTCGCAGCCCATCAGAGTACCCGAGTACCTCTCACAGTCCATCCGAGTACACAAGTACCTCTCACAGTCCATCCGAGTAAACGTCACAGCCCATCAAAGTACCCGAGTACCTGTCACAGCCCATCAGAGTACCCAGGTACCTGAGTACCTGTCACAGGCCATCAGAGTACCCGAGTACCTGTCACAGCCCATCAAAGTACCAGAGTACCTGTCATAGCCCATCAGAGTACCCAAGTACCTGTCACAGCCCATCAGAGTACCCAAGTACCTGTCACAGCCCAGAGTACCCGAGTACCTGTCACAGTCCATCAAAGTACCCGAGTACCTGTCACAGCCCATCAAAGTACCCGAGTACCCATCACAGTCCATCAAAGTCCCAGAGAACCCGTCACAGCCAATCAGAGTACCCGAGTACCTGTACCAGCCCATCAGAGTACCCGAGTACCTGTCCCAGTCCATCAGAGTACCCGAGTACCTGTCAAAGGCCATCTGAGTACCGAGTACCTGAGACAGCCCTTCCGAGTACCTGTCACAGTCCATCCAAGTACCCAAGTACCTGTCACAGTGTATCCAAGTACCAGAGTACCTGTCACAGTCCATCCGAGTACCTATCACAGCCCGTCAGAGTACCCGAGTACCTGAATACCTGTGACAGTCCATCAGACTACCCGAGTACCTGTCACAGCCCATTAAAGTACCCGATTACCTGTCACAGTCTATCCGAGTACCCGAGTACCTGTCACAGCCTATCAGAGTACCCGAGTACCTGTCACAGTCCATCAGAGTAACCGAGTACCTGTCACAGCCCATCAAAGTACCTGAGTACCTGTCACAGCACCTCAAAGTACCTGTCACAGCCCATCAGAGTACCCGAGTACCTGTCACAGCCCATCAGAGTACCCGGGTACCTGTCACAGTCCATCAGAGTACCTGAGTACCTGTCACAGTCCATCAGAGTACCCGAGTACCTGTCACAGCCCATCAAAGTACCTGTCACAGCCCCTCAAAGTACCTAAGTACCTGTCACAGCCCATCAGAGTACCCGGGTACCTGTCACAGCCCATCAGAGTACCCGAGTACCTCTCACAGTCCATCTGAGTACACGAGTACCTCTAACAGTCCATCCGAGTACCCATCACAGCCCATCAAAGTACCCGAGTACCTGTCACAGTCCATCAGAGTACCTGTCACAGCCCCTCAGAGTACCCAAGTACCTGTCACAGTCCATCCGAGTACCTGTCACAGCCCATCAGAGTACCCGAGTACATGAGTACCTGTCACAGGCCATCAGAGTACCCGAGTACCTGTCACAGCCCATCAAAGTACCCGAGAACCTGTCACAGCCCATCAGAGTACCCAAGTACCTGTCACAGCCCATCAGAGTACCCAAGTATCTGTCACATTCCATCAAAATACCCGAGTACCTTTCACAGCCCATCAAAGTACCCGAGTACCCGTCACAGTCCATCAAAGTCCCAGAGAACACGTCCCAGCCCATCAGAGTACCCGAGTACCTGTCCCAGCCCATCAGAGTACCCGAGTACCTGTCAAAGGCCATCTGAGTACCCGAGTACCTGTCACAGCCCTTCCGAGTACCTGTCACAGTCCATCCAAGTACCCAAGTACCTGTCACAGTGTATCCAAGTACCAGAGTACCTGTCACAGTCCATCCGAGTACCTATCACAGCCCGTCAGAGTACCCGAGTACCTGAATACCTGTGACAGTCCATCAGACTACCCGAGTACCTGTCACAGCCCATTAAAGTACCCGATTACCTGTCACAGTCTATCCGAGTACCCGAGTACCTGTCACAGCCTATCAGAGTACCCGAGTACCTGTCACAGTCCATCAGAGTAACCGAGTACCTGTCACAGCCCATCAAAGTACCTGAGTACCTGTCACAGCACCTCAAAGTACCTGTCACAGCCCCTCAAAGTACCCGAGTACCTGTCACAGCCCATCAGAGTACCCGAGTACCTGTCACAGCCCATCAGAGTACCCGGGTACCTGTCACAGTCCATCAGAGTACCTGAGTACCTGTCACAGTCCATCAGAGTACCCGAGTACCTGTCACAGCCCATCAAAGTACCTGTCACAGCCCCTCAAAGTACCTAAGTACCTGTCACAGCCCATCAGAGTACCCGGGTACCTGTCACAGCCCATCAGAGTACCCGAGTACCTCTCACAGTCCATCTGAGTACACGAGTACCTCTAACAGTCCATCCGAGTACCCATCACAGCCCATCAAAGTACCCGAGCACCTGTCACAGTCCATCAGAGTACCTGTCACAGCCCCTCAGAGTACCCAAGTACCTGTCACAGTCCATCCGAGTACCTGTCACAGCCCATCAGAGTACCCGAGTACATGAGTACCTGTCACAGGCCATCAGAGTACCCGAGTACCTGTCACAGCCCATCAAAGTACCCGAGAACCTGTCACAGCCCATCAGAGTACCCAAGTACCTGTCACAGCCCATCAGAGTACCCAAGTATCTGTCACATTCCATCAAAGTACCCGAGTACCTTTCACAGCCCATCAAAGTACCCGAGTACCCGTCACAGTCCATCAAAGTCCCAGAGAACACGTCCCAGCCCATCAGAGTACCGGAGTACCTGTCCCAGCCCATCAGAGTACCCGAGTACCTGTCAAAGGCCATCTGAGTACCCGAGTACCTGTCACAGTCCAACCGAGTACCCAAGCACCTGTCACAGTCCATCTGAGTACCCGAGTACCTGTCACAGTCCATCCGAGTAACCGTCACAGCTTATTAAAGTACCCGAGTACCTGTCACGGCCCATCAGAGTACCCGAGAATCTGTCACAGCCCATCAGAGTACCCAAGTACCTGTCACAGCCCATCAAAGTACCCGAGTACCTGTCACAGTCCATCCGAGCACCCGAGTACCTGTCACAGCCCATCAAAGTACCCGAGTACCTGTCACAGCCCATCTGAGTACCCGAGTACCTGTCACAGTCTACCCGAGTACCTGTTACAGTCCACCCAAGTACCCGAGTACATGTCACAGTCCATCTAAGTACCCGTCACAACCCATCAAAGTACCCGAGTACCTGTCACAGCCCATCAAAGTACCCGAGTACCTGTCACAGTCCATCCAAGTACTCGAGTACCTGTCACAGTCTATTCGAGTACCTGTCACAGCCCATCAGAGTACCCGAGTACCTGTCACAGCCCATCAAAGTACCTGTCACAGCCCATCAGAGTACCCGAGTACCTGTCACAGCCCATCAAAGTACCTGTCACAGCCCCTCAAAGTACCCGAGTACCTGTCACAGCCCATCAGAGTACCCGGGTACCTCTCACAGTCCATCTGAGTACACGAGTACCTCTCACAGTCCATCCGAGTACCCATCACAGCCCATCAAACTACCCGAGTACCTGTCACAGCCCATCCGAGTACCCAAGTACTTGTCACAGCCCATCAGAGTACCCGAGTACCTGTCATAGCCCATCAAAGTAATCCGAGTACCCGTCACAGCCCATCAAAGTACCCGAGTACCTGTCACAGCCCATCTGAGTACCCGAGTACCTGTCACAGTCCACCCGAGTACCTGTCACAGCCCATCCGAGTACCCGAGTACCTCTCACAGTCCATCCGAGTACCCATCACAGCCCATCAAACTACCCGAGTACCTGTCACAGCCCATCCGAGTACCCGAGTACTTGTCACAGCCCATCAGAGTACCCGAGTACCTGTCATAGCCCATCAAAGTAATCCGAGTACCCGTCACAGCCCATCAAAGTACCCGAGTACCTGTCACAGCCCATCTGAGTACCCGAGTACCTGTCACAGTCCACCCGAGTACCTGTCACAGCCCATCCGAGTACCCGAGTACCTGTCACATCCCATCAGAGTACCCGAGTACCTGACACAGCCCATCAGAGTACCTGAGTACCTGTCACAGCCCATTTGAGTACCCGAGTACCTGTCACAGTCCACCTGAGTACCTGTCACAGCCCATCCGAGTACCCGAGTACCTGTCACAGTCCACCCGAGTACCCGAGTACCTGTCACAGCCCATCAGAGTACCCGAGTACCTGTCACAGTCCATCCGAGTACCCGACACCGCCCATCCGAGTACCTGTCACAGCCCATCCGAGTACCCCAGTACCTGTCACAGCCCATCAGAGTACCAGATTACCTGTCACAGCCCATCAAAGTAATCCGAGTACCCGAGTTCCTGCCACAGCCCATCAAAGGACCCGAGTACCTGTCACAGCCCATCTGAGTACCCAAGTACCTGTCACAGTCCACCTGAGTACCTGTCACAGCCCAATCCGAGTACCCGAGTACCCGTCACAGCCCATTAAAGTACCCGAGTACCTGTCACAGCCCATCCGAGTACCCGAGTACTTGTCACAGCCCATCAGAGTACCCGAGTACCTGTCATAGCCCATCAAAGTAATCCGAGTACCCGTCACAGCCCATCAAAGTACCCGAGTACCTGTTACAGCCCATCTGAGTACCCGAGTACCTGTCACAGTCCACCCGAGTACCTGTCACAGCCCATCCGAGTACCCGAGTACCTGTCACAGCCCATCAGAGTACCCGGGTACCTGTCCCTGTCCATCAGAGTACCCGGGTACCTGTCAAAGCCCATCAGAGTACCCGAGTACCTCTCACAGTCCATCTGAGTACACGAGTACCTCTCACAGTCCATCCGAGTACCCATCACAGCCCATCAAACTACCCGAGTACCTGTCACAGCCCATCAGAGTACCCGAGTACTTGTCACAGCCCATCAGAGTACCCGAGTACCTGTCATAGCCCATCAAAGTAATCCGAGTACCCGTCACAGCCCATCAAAGTACCCGAGTACCTGTCACAGCCCATCTGAGTACCCGAGTACCTGTCACAGTCCACCCGAGTACCTGTCACAGCCCATCCGAGTACCCGAGTACCTGTCACAGCCCATCAGAGTACCCGAGTACCTGACACAGCCCATCAGAGTACCCGAGTACCTGTCACAGCCCATCTGAGTACCCGAGTACCTGTCACCGTCCACCTGAGTACCTGTCACAGCCCATCCGAGTACCCGAGTACCTGTCACAGTCCACCCGAGTACCCGAGTACCTGTCACAGCCCATCAGAGTACCCGAGTACCTGTCACAGTCCATCCGAGTACCCGACACCGCCCATCCGAGTACCTGTCACAGCCCATCCGAGTACCCCAGTACCTGTCACAGCCCATCAGAGTACCAGATTACCTGTCACAGCCCATCAAAGTAATCCGAGTACCCGAGTTCCTGCCACAGCCCATCAAAGGACCCGAGTACCTGTCACAGCCCATCTGAGTACCCAAGTACCTGTCACAGTCCACCTGAGTACCTGTCACAGCCCATCCGAGTACCCGAGTACTTGTCACAGCCCATCAGAGTACCCGAGTACCTGTCATAGCCCATCAAAGTAATCCGAGTACCCGTCACAGCCCATCAAAGTACCCGAGTACCTGTCACAGCCCATCTGAGTACCCGAGTACCTGTCACAGTCCACCCGAGTACCTGTCACAGCCCATCCGAGTACCCGAGTACCTGTCACAGCCCATCAGAGTTCCCGAGTACCTGACACAGCCCATCAGAGTACCCGAGTACCTGTCACAGCCCATCTGAGTACCCGAGTACCTGTCACAGCCCATCTGAGTACCCGAGTACCTGTCACAGTCCACCTGAGTACCTGTCACAGCCCATCCGAGTACCCGAGTACCTGTCACAGTCCACCCGAGTACCCGAGTACCTGTCACAGCCCATCAGAGTACCCGAGTACCTGTCACAGTCCATCCGAGTACCCGACACCGCCCTTCCGAGTACCTGTCACAGCCCATCCGAGTACCCCAGTACCTGTCACAGCCCATCAGAGTACCAGATTACCTGTCACAGCCCATCAAAGTAATCCGAGTACCCGAGTTCCTGTCACAGCCCATCAAAGGACCCAAGTACCTGTCACAGTCCACCTGAGTACCTGTCACAGCCCATCCGAGTACCCGAGTACCCGTCACAGCCCATTAAAGTACCCGAGTACCTGTCACAGTCCATCCGAGTACCTTTCACAGTCCACCCGAGTTCCCGAGTACCTGTCACAGTCCATCCAAGTACCCGAGTACCGGTCACAGTCCATCCGAGTACCTGTCATAGCCCATCAGAGTACCCGAGTACCTGAGTACCTGTCACAGTCCATCAGAGTACCCGAGTACCTGTCACAGCCCATCAAAGTACCCCAGTACCTGTCACAGCCCATCCGAGTACCCGAGTACCTGTCACAGCCCATCCGAGTACCCGAGTACCTGTCACAGCCCTTCCGAGTACCGGTCACAGTCCATCCCAGTACCCAAGTACCTGTCACAGTCCATCCAAGTACCAGCGTACCCGTCACAGTCCATCCGAGTACCTGTCACAGCCCATCAGAGTACCCGAGTACCTGAATACCTGTGACAGTCCATCAGACTACCCGAGTACCTGTCACAGCTCATCAACGTACCAGAGTACCTGTCACAGTCCATCCAAGTACCCGAGTACCTGTCACAGCTCATCAACGTACCAGAGTACCTGTCACAGTCCATCCAAGTACCCGAGTACCTGTCACAGTCTATCCGAGTACCCGTGTACCTGTCACAGCCCATCAGAGTACCCGAGTACCTGTCACAGTCCATCCGAGTACCCGACACCGCCCATCCGAGTACCTGTCACAGCCCATCCGAGTACCCCAGTACCTGTCACAGCCCATCAGAGTACCAGATTACCTGTCACAGCCCATCAAAGTAATCCGAGTACCCGAGTTCCTGTCACAGCCCATCAAAGGACCCAAGTACCTGTCACAGTCCACCTGAGTACCTGTCACAGCCCATCCGAGTACCCGAGTACCCGTCACAGCCCATTAAAGTACCCGAGTACCTGTCACAGTCCATCCGAGTACCTTTCACAGTCCATCCGAGTTCCCGAGTACCTGTCACAGTCCATCCAAGTACCCGAGTACCGGTCACAGTCCATCCGAGTACCTGTCATAGCCCATCAGAGTACCCGAGTACCTGAGTACCTGTCACAGTCCATCAGAGTACCCGAGTACCTGTCACAGCCCATCAAAGTACCCCAGTACCTGTCACAGCCCATCCGAGTACCCGAGTACCTGTCACAGCCCATCCGAGTACCCGAGTACCTGTCACAGCCCTTCCGAGTACCAGTCACAGTCCATCCCAGTACCCGAGTACCTGTCACAGTCCATCCAAGTACCAGAGTACCTGTTACAGTCCATCCAAGTACCAGAGTACCTGTCACAGTCCATCCGAGTACCCGAGTACCTGAATACCTGTGACAGTCCATCAGACTACCCGAGTACCTGTCACAGCTCATCAACGTACCAGAGTACATGTCACAGTCCATCCAAGTACCCGAGTACCTGTCACAGTCTATCCGAGTACCCGTGTACCTGTCACAGCCCATCAGAGTACCCGAGTACCTGTCACAGCCCATCAGAGTACCCGAGTACCTTTTACAGTCCATCCGAGTACCTGACACCGCCCATCCGAGTACCTGTCACAGCCCATCCGAGTACCCCAGTATCTGTCACAGCCCATCAGAGTACCAGATTACCTGTCACAGCCCATCAAAGTAATCCGAGTACCCGAGTTCCTGTCACAGCCCATCAAAGGACCCAAGTACCTGTCACAGTCCACCTGAGTACCTGTCACAGCCCATCCGAGTACCCGAGTACCCGTCACAGCCCATTAAAGTACCCGAGTACCTGTCACAGTCCATCCGAGTACCTTTCACAGTCCATCCGAGTTCCCGAGTACCTGTCACAGTCCATCCAAGTACCCGAGTACCGGTCACAGTCCATCCGAGTACCTGTCATAGCCCATCAGAGTACCCGAGTACCTGAGTACCTGTCACAGTCCATCAGAGTACCCGAGTACCTGTCACAGCCCATCAAAGTACCCCAGTACCTGTCACAGCCCATCCGAGTACCCGAGTACCTGTCACAGCCCATCCGAGTACCCGAGTACCTGTCACAGCCCTTCCGAGTACCGGTCACAGTCCATCCCAGTACCCGAGTACCTGTCACAGTCCATCCAAGTACCAGAGTACCTGTCACAGTCCATCCAAGTACCTGTCACAGCCCATCAGAGTACCCGAGTACCTGAATACCTGTGACAGTCCATCAGACTACCCGAGTACCTGTCACAGCTCATCAACGTACCAGAGTACCTGTCACAGTCCATCCAAGTACCCGAGTACCTGTCACAGCTCATCAACGTACCAGAGTACCTGTCACAGTCCATCCAAGTACCCGAGTACCTGTCACAGTCTATCCGAGTACCCGTGTACCGGTCACAGCCCATCAGAGTACCCGAGTACCTGTCACAGCCCATCAATGTACCCGAGTACCTGTCACAGCCCATCAAAGTAGCTGTAACAGCCCCTCAAAGTACACGAGTACCTGTCACAGCCCATCAATGTACCTGTCACAACCCCTCAAAATACCCGAGTACCTGTCACAGCCCATCAGAGTACCCGGGTACCTTTCCCAGTCCATCAGAGTACCCGGGTACCTGTCACAGCCCATCAGAGTACCCGAATACCTCTCACAGTCCATCCGAGTACACGAGTACCTCTCACAGTCCATCCAAGTACCCGTCACAGCCCATCAAAGTACCCGAGTACCTGTCACAGTCCTTTAGAGTACCTGTCACAGCCCATCAGAGTACCCAAGTACCTGTCACATTCCATCCGAGAACCTGTCACAGCCCATCAGAGTACCCGTGTACCTGAGTACCTGTCACAGGCCATCAGAGTACCCGAGTACTTGTCACAGCCCATCAAAGTACCAGAGTACCTGTCACAGCCCATCAGAGTACCCAAGTACCTGTCACAGCCCATCAGAGTACCCAAGAACCTGTCACAGCCCAGAGTACCCGAGTACCTGTCACAGTCCATCAAAGTACCCGAGTACCTGTCACAGCCCATCAAAGTACCCGAGTACCCGTCACAGTCCATCAAAGTCCCAGAGAACCCGTCACAGCCCATCAAAGTACCCGAGTACCCGTCACAGTCCATCAAAGTCCCAGAGAACCCGTCACAGCCTATCAGAGTACCCGAGTACCTATACCAGCCCATCAGAGTACCCGAGTACCTGTCCCAGTCCATCAGAGTACCCGAGTACCTGCCAAAGGCCATCGGAGTACCCGAGTACCTGTCACAGCCCTTCCGAGTACCTGTCACAGTCCATCCAAGTACCCAAGTACCTGTCACAGTGTATCCAAGTACCAGAGTACCTGTCACAGTCCATCCGAGTACCTGTCACAGCCCATCAGAGTACCCGAGTACCTGAATACCTGTGACAGTCCATTAGACTACCCGAGTACCTGTCACAGCCCATCAAAGTACCCGAGTACCTGTCACAGTCTATCCGAGTACCCGAGTACCTGTCACAGCATATCAGAGTACCCGAGTACCTGTCACAGTCCATCAGAGTACCCGAGTACCTGTCACAGCCCATCAAAGTACCTGAGTACCTGTCACAGCCCATCAAAGTACCTGTCACAGCCCCTCAAAATACCCGAGTACCTGTCACAGCCCATCAAAGTACCCGAGTACCTGTCACAGCCCATCAGAGTACCCGAGTACCTGTCACAGCCCATCAGAGTACCCGGGTACTTGTCACAGTCCATCAGAGTACCTGAGTACCTGTCGCAGTCCATCACAGTACCTGAGGACCTGTCACAGTCCATCCGAGTACACGAGTACCTCTCACAGTCCATCCGAGTACCCATCACAGCCCCTCAAAGTACCCGAGTACCTGTCACAGCCCATCAAAGTACCTGTCACAGCCCCTCAAAGTACCTGAGTACCTGTCACAGCCCATCAGAGTACCCAGGTACTTGTCCCAGTTCATAAGAGTACCCGGGTACCTGTCACAGCCCATCAGAGTACCCGAGTACCTCTCACAGTCCATCCGAGTACACGAGTACCTCCCACAGTCCATCCGAGTACCCATCACAGCCCATCAAAGTACCCAAGTACCTGTCACAGTCCATCAGAGTACTTGTCACAGCCCATCAGAGTACCCAAGTACCTGTCACAGTCCATCCGAGTACCTGTCACAGCCCATAAGAGTACCCGAGTACCCGAGTACCTGTCACAGGCCATCAGAGTACCCGAGTACCTGTCACAGCCCATCAAAGTACCCGAGTACCTGTCACAGCCCATCAGAGTACCCAAGTACCTTTCACAGCCCATCAGAGTACCCAAGTACCTGTCACATTCCATCAAAGTACCCGAGTACCTGTCACAGCCCATCAAAGTACCCGAGTACCCATCACAGTCCATCAAAGTCCCAGAGAACCCGTCCTAGCCCATCAGAGTAACCGAGTACCTGTCCCAGCCCATCAGAGTACCCGAGTACCTGTCAAAGGGCATCTGAGTACCCGAGTACCTGTCACAGTCCATCCCAGTACCCAAGCACCTGTCACGGCCCATCAGAGTACCCGAGTATCTGTCACAGCCCATCAGAGTACCCGAGTACCTGTCACAGCCCATCAAAGTACCCGAGTACCTGTCACAGTCCACTCGAGTACCTGTCACAGTCCACCCAAGTACCCGAGTACCTATCACAGTCCATTTGAGTACCCGTCACAGCCCATCAAAGTACCCGAGTACCTGTCACAGCCCTTCCGACTACCTGTCACAGTCCATCCCAGTACCCGAGTACCTGTCACATTCCATCCAAGTACCAGAGTACCTGTCACAGTCCATCCAAGTACCTGTCACAGCCCATCAGAGTACCCGAGTACCTGAATACCTGTGACAGTCCATCAGACTACCCGAGTACCTGTCACAGCCCATCAAAGTAGGCGAGTACCTGTCACAGTCCATCCAAGTACCCGAGTACCTGTCACAGTCTATTCGAGTACCCGAGTACCTGTCACAGCCCATCAGAGTACCCGAGTACCTGTCACAGTCCATCAGAGTACCCGAGTCCCTGTCACAGCCCATCAAATTACCCGAGTACCTGTCACAGCCCATCAAAGTACCTGTCACAGCCCATCAAAGTACCTGAGTACCTGTCACAGCCCATCTGAGTACCCGAGTACCTGTCACAGTCCACCCGAGTACCTGTCACAGTCCACCCAAGTACCCTAGTACCTGTCACAGTCCATCTGAGTACCCGTCACAGCCCATCAAAGTACCCGAGTACCTGTCACAGCCCTTCCGAGTACCTGTCACAGTCCATCAGAGTACCTGAGTACCTGTCGCAGTCCATCACAGTACCCGAGTACCTGTCACATTTCAATCCGAGTACACGAGTACCTCTCACAGTCCATCCGAGTACCCATCACAGCCCCTCAAAGTACCCGAGTACCTGTCACAGCCCATCAAAGTACCCGAGTACCTGTCACAGCCCATCAGAGTACCCGGGTACTTGTCCCAGTTCATAAGAGTACCCGGGTACCTGTCACAGCCCATCAGAGTACCCGAGTACCTCTCACAGTCCATCCGAGTACATGAGTACCTCCCACAGTCCATCCGAGTACCCATCACAGCCCATCAAAGTACCCAAGTACCTGTCACAGTCCATCAGAGTACTTGTCACAGCCCATCAGAGTACCCAAGTACCTGTCACAGTCCATCCGAGTACCTCTCACAGCCCATAAGAGTACCCGAGTACCTGAGTACCTGTCACAGGCCATCAGAGTACCCGAGTACCTGTCACAGCCCATCAAAGTACCCGAGTACCTGTCACAGCCCATCAGAGTACCCAAGTACCTTTCACAGCCCATCAGAGTAAACAAGTACCTGTCACATTCCATCAAAGTACCCGAGTACCTGTCACAGCCCATCAAAGTACCCGAGTACCCATCACAGTCCATCAAAGTCCCAGAGAACCCGTCCTAGCCCATCAGAGTACCCGAGTACCTGTCCCAGCCCATCAGAGTACCCGAGTACCTGTCAAAGGCCATCTGAGTACCCGAGTACCTGTCACAGTCCATCCCAGTACCCAAGCACCTGTCACAGTCCATCTGAGTACCCGAGTACCTGTCACAGTCCATCCGAGTAACCGTCACAGCCCATTAAAGTACCTGTCACGGCCCATCAGAGTACCCGAGTATCTGTCACAGCCCATCAGAGTACCCGAGTACCTGTCACAGCCCATCAAAGTACCCGAGTACCTGTCACAGTCCACTCGAGTACCTGTCACAGTCCACCCAAGTACCCGAGTACCTATCACAGTCCATTTGAGTACCCGTCACAGCCCATCAAAGTACCCGAGTACCTGTCACAGCCCTTCCGACTACCTGTCACAGTCCATCCCAGTACCCGAGTACCTGTCACAGTCCATCCAAGTACCAGAGTACCTGTCACAGTCCATCCAAGTACCTGTCACAGCCCATCAGAGTACCCGAGTACCTGAATACCTGTGACAGTCCATCAGACTACCCGAGTACCTGTCACAGCCCATCAAAGTAGGAGAGTACCTGTCACAGTCCATCCAAGTACCCAAGTACCTGTCACAGTCTATTCGAGTACCCGAGTACCTGTCACAGCCCATCAGAGTACCCGAGTACCTGTCACAGTCCATCAGAGTACCCGAGTCCCTGTCACAGCCCATCAAATTACCCGAGTACCTTTCACAGCCCATCAAAGTACCTGTCACAGCCCATCAAAGTACCTGAGTACCTGTCACAGCCCATCTGAGTACCCGAGTACCTGTCACAGTCCACCGAGTACCTGTCACAGTCCACCCAAGTACCCTAGTACCTGTCACAGTCCATCTGAGTACCCGTCACAGCCCATCAAAGTACCCGAGTACCTGTCACAGCCCTTCCGAGTACCTGTCACAGTCCATCCCAGTACCTGAGTACCTGTCACAGTCCATCCAAGTACCAGAGTACCTGTCACAGTCCATCCGAGTACCTGTCAAAGCCCATCAGAGTACCCGAGTACCTGAATACCTGTGACAGTCCATCAGACTACCCCAGTACCTGTCACAGCCCATCAAAGTACCCGAGTACCTGTCACAGTCCATCCAAGTACCCGACTACCTGTCACAGTCTATTCGAGTATCCGAGTACCTGTCACAGCCCATCAGAGTACCCGAGTTCCTGTCACAGTCCATCAGAGTACCCGAGACCCTGTCACAGCCCATCAAAGTACCCGAGTACCTGTCACAGCCCATCAAAGTACCTATCAAAGCCCCTTAAAATAACCGAGTACCTGTCACAGCCCATCAAAGTACCTGTCACAGCCCCTCAAAGTACCCGAGTACCTGTCTCAGCCCATCAGAGTACCCAAGTATCTGTCACAGCCCATCAGAGTACCCGAGTACCTGTCAAAGCCCATCTGAGTACCCGAGTACCTGTCACAGTCCATCCGAGTACCCGAGTACCTGTCACAGCCCATCAAAGTACCCGAGTACCTGTCACAGCCCATCAAAGTACCCGAGTACCTGTCAAAGTCCATCAGAGTACCCGAGTACCTGTCACAGCCCATCAGAGCAACCGGGTACCGGTCACAGTCCATCAGAGTACCAGAGTTCCTGTCACAGCCCATCAAAGTTGCTGTCACAGCCCATCAAAGTACCCGAGTACCTGTCACAGCCCCTTAAAGTACCCGAGTACCTCTCACAGTCCATCCGAGTACACGATTCCCTCTCACAGTCCATCCGAGTACCCATCACAGCCCATCAAAGTACCCGAGTACCTGTCACAGTCCATCAGAGTACCTGTCACAGCCCATCAGAGTACCCAAGTACCTGTCGCAGTCCATCCGAGTACCTGTCACAGCCCATCAGAGTACCCGAGTACCTGTCACAGCCCATCAGAGTACCCGAGTACCTGAATACCTGTGACAGTCCATCAGACTACCCCAGTACCTGTCACAGCCCATCAAAGTACCCGAGTACCTGTCACAGTCCATCCAAGTACCCGACTACCTGTCACAGTCTATTCGAGTATCCGAGTACCTGTCACAGCCCATCAGAGTACCCGAGTTCCTGTCACAGTCCATCAGAGTACCCGAGACCCTGTCACAGCCCATCAAAGTACCCGAGTACCTGTCACAGCCCATCAAAGTACCTATCAAAGCCCCTTAAAATAACCGAGTACCTGTCACAGCCCATCAAAGTACCTGTCACAGCCCCTCAAAGTACCCGAGTACCTGTCTCAGCCCATCAGAGTACCCAAGTATCTGTCACAGCCCATCAGAGTACCCGAGTACCTGTCAAAGCCCATCTGAGTACCCGAGTACCTGTCACAGTCCATCCGAGTACCCGAGTACCTGTCACAGCCCATCAAAGTACCCGAGTACCTGTCACAGCCCATCAAAGTACCCGAGTACCTGTCAAAGTCCATCAGAGTACCCGAGTACCTGTCACAGCCCATCAGAGCAACCGGGTACCGGTCACAGTCCATCAGAGTACCAGAGTTCCTGTCACAGCCCATCAAAGTTCCTGTCACAGCCCATCAAAGTACCCGAGTACCTGTCACAGCCCCTTAAAGTACCCGAGTACCTCTCACAGTCCATCCGAGTACACGATTCCCTCTCACAGTCCATCCGAGTACCCATCACAGCCCATCAAAGTACCCGAGTACCTGTCACAGTCCATCAGAGTACCTGTCACAGCCCATCAGAGTACCCAAGTACCTGTCGCAGTCCATCCGAGTACCTGTCACAGCCCATCAGAGTACCCGAGTACCTGTCACAGCCCATCAGAGTACCCGAGTACCTGAGTACCTGTCACAGGCCATCAGAGTACCCGAGTACCTGTCACAGCCCATCAAAGTACCCGAGTACCCATCACAGTCCATCAAAGTCCCAGAGAACCCGTCCCAGCCCATCAGAGTACCCGAGTACCTGTCCCAGCCCATCAGAGTACCCGAGTACCTGTCAAAGGCCATCTGAGTACCCGAGTACCTGTCACAGTCCATCCGAGTACCCAAGCACCTGTCACAGTCCATCTGAGTACCCGAGTACCTGTCACAGTCCATCCGAGTAACCGTCACAGCCCATTAAAGTACCCGAGTACCTGTCACAGCCCATCAGAGTACCCGAGTATCTGTCACAGCCCATCAGAGTACCCGAGTACCTGTCAAAGCCCAAAGTACCCGAGTACCTGTCACAGTCCACCCGAGTACCTGTCACAGTCCACCCAATAACCCGAGTACCTGTCACAGTCCATTTGAGTACCCGTCACAGCCCATCAAAGTACCCGAGTACCTGTCACAGCCCTTCCGACTACCTGTCACAGTCCATCCCAGTACCCGAGTACCTGTCACAGTCCATCCAAGTACCAGAGTACCTGTCACAGTCCATCCGAGTACCTGTCACAGCCCATCAGAGTACCCGAGTACCTGAATACCTGTGACAGTCCATCAGACTACCCGAGTACCTGTCACAGCCCATCAAAGTACCCGAGTACCTGTCAAAGTCCATCAGAGTACCCGAGTACCTGTCACAGCCCATCAGAGCAACCGGGTACCGGTCACAGTCCATCAGAGTACCCGAGTTCCTGTCACAGCCCATCAAAGTTCCTGTCACAGCCCATCAAAGTACCCGAGTACCTGTCACAGCCCCTCAAAGTACCCGAGTACCTCTCACAGTCCATCCGAGTACACGAGTCCCTCTCACAGTCCATCCGAGTACCCATCACAGCCCATCAAAGTACCCGAGTACCTGTCACAGTCCATCAGAGTACCTGTCACAGCCCATCAGAGTACCCAAGTACCGGTCGCAGTCCATCCGAGTACCTGTCACAGCCCATCAGAGTACTCGAGTACCTGTCACAGCCCATCAGAGTACCCGAGTACCTGAGTACCTGTCACAGGCCATCAGAGTACCCGAGTACCTGTCACAGCCCATCAAAGTACCCAAGTACCTGTCACAGCCCATCAGAGTACCCAAGTACCTGTCACAGTCCATCAAAGTACCCAAGTACCTGTCACAGCCCATCAAAGTACCCGAGTACCCGTCACAGTCCATCAAAGTCCCAGGGAACCCATCACAGCCCATCAGAGTACCCGAGTACCTGTCCAAGCCCATCAGAGTACCTGAGTACCTGTCAAAAGCCATCTGAGTACACGAGTACCTGTCACAGTCCATCCGAGTAACCGCCACAGCCCATTAAAGTACCCGAGTACCTGTCACAGCCCATCAGAGTACCCAAGTATCTGTCACAGCCCATCAGAGTACCCGAGTACCTGTCACAGCCCATCAAAGTACCCGAGTACCTGTCAAAGCCCATCTGAGTACCCGAGTACCTGTCACAGTCCATCTGAGTACCTGAGTACCTGTCACAGCCCATCAAAGTACCCGAGTACCTGTCACAGTCCACCCGAGTACCTGTCACAGTCCACCCAAGTACCCGAGTACCTGTCACAGTCCATCCGAGTACCCGTCACAGCCCATCAAAGTACCCGAGTACCTGTCACAGCCCATCAGAGTACCCGAGTACCCGAGTACCTGAATACCTGTCACAGGCCATCAGAGTACCCGAGTACCTGTCACAGGCCATCAAAGTACCAGAGTACCTGTCAAAGCCCATTAAAGTACCTGTCACAGCCCCTCAAAGTACCCGAGTACCTGTCACAGCCCATCAGAGTACTCGGGTATCTGTCACAGTCCATCAGAGTACCCGAGTACCTGTCACAGCCCATCAGAGTACCCAAGTACCTGTCACAGCCCATTAAAGTACCTGTCACAGCCCCTCAAAGTTCCCGAGTACCTGTCACAGCCCATCAGAGTACCCGGGTACCTGTCACAGTCCATCAGAGTACCCGGGTACCTGTCCCAGTCCATCAGAGTACCCGGGTACCTGTCACAGCCCATCAGAGTACCCGAGTACCTCTCACAGTCTATCCGAGTACCCGAGTACCTCTCAGTCCATCCGAGTACCCGTCACAGCCCATAAAAGTACCCGAGTACCTGTCACAGTCCATCCGAGTACCCGAGCACCTTTCACAGTCTATCCGAGTAACCGAGTACGTGTCACAGTCCATCAGAGTACCCAAGTACCTGTTACAGCCCATCAAAGTCCACCAGTACCTGTCACAGCCCATGAAAGTACCTGTCAAAGCCCCTCAAAGTACCCGAGTACCTGTCACAGCCCATCAGAGATCCCGGGTACCTGTCACAGTCCATCAGAGTACCCGAGTACCTATCACAGCCCATCAAAGTACCCGAGTACCTGTCACAGCCCATCAAAGTACCTGTCACAGCCCCTCAAAGTACCCGAGTACCTGTCACAGCCCATCAGAGTAACCGGGTACCTGTCCCAGTCCATCAGAGTACCCGGGTACCTGTCACAGCCCATGAGAGTACCCGAGTACCTCTCACAGCCCATCCGAGTATCCGTCACAGCCCATCAAAGTACCAGAGTACCTGTCACAGTCCATCAGAGTACTTGTCACAGCCCATCAGAGTACTCATGTACCTGTCACAGTCCATCAGAGTACCCGAGTACCTGTCACAGTCCATCAGAGTACCCGAGTACCTGTCACCGTCCATCCAAGTACCCGAGCACCTGTCACAGCCCATCAAAGTACCCGAGTACCTGTCACAGCCCATCCGAGTACCCGAGTACCTGTCACAGTCCATCCGAGTACCTTTCACAGTCCATCCGAGTACCCGAGTACCTGTCACAGTCCATCCAAGTACCCGAGTACCTGTCACAGTCCATCCGAGTACCTGTCACAGCCCATCCGTGTACCCGAATACCTGTCACAGTCCATCCAAGTACCTTTCACAGTCCATCCGAGTACCCGAGTACTTGTCACAGTCCATCCAAGTACCCGAGTACCTGTCACAGTCCATCCGAGTACCTGTCACAGCCCATCAGAGTAGTCGCCATTTAGGAATTTCCTTGTATTCCTCATGAGTAGATACATGACTCATTATATATTTACGTATACATTTATGGCCCTGTTTTGTGTACAGAAAGGCCCCCACTTTACGCTCCCTTCTAGTGCATAACGCCATCGACCCACCAAAACAAATTAAAATCTTTAATGACATGAAGGGATTTTATAGGTGCCAGAAATGCCTCCCATGTAAAGTTAGCAAAAAACAGCCAAGAAAGAAAGAAACGTTTAAGGCAAAAACAGACCATAAAGAGTACAAAATAAAGGAACTAATCACTTGCCGGAGCACGCATGTAACATACGTTATAGAGTGCCCGTGCAATTTACAGTATGTGGGCAGGACCACACGTCCTTTATTTGTTAGGATTAGGGAACATATCAACAATATAAAAAAAGGGTTCCCAAACCACAACCTTTCCCGCCATTTTGACGAGTTCCACAGAAGAGATCCTTCTGGATTAATCTTCTATGGGATTGATTGCATTAAAGGCAATTGGAGGGGAGGGAATAAGACCACCCTCATCTCGCAGAATGAAACTGCATGGATATACAGGTTGGGATCTCTTGCGCCACGGGGCCTCAACCTGGATATAGACCTAAACTGTTTCATAGCTAATCCGTAAACCTCTCTTCTCTGATGGTTTCTTGACTGTTGTTTTATAGGAGATGTGTGTCACTTACTAATCTGTCATAGATTGGGATTTACATATTCATTTATAGTAAGCTAGTAGAATGCTGTTTGGTACTATTACACTTTTCTCTTATCTATTATGGAATATTACAAGACAAGGTTCCTTCTTATATATATCGACTTGTTTTGAGGGCCTTATATTCATTTGGGATTATCCTAAATGGTGCTGATTGATGATTGCATATGCCAACTCTGATACGTATGGGCATGATTTGGTTTTCCCCTCTTTGAAACATCTAGATAAATGCGGATCCATTAAATATAGGTTGATATAATTATTATTCTTTATTTATATTCATTTTTTATTTATTTATTTTTTATTTATTATTTTTTGTTTGGATATGATATATTACTTCTAGTCCTGTTCGCTTTCCTTATAGTCCACCATATAACACTGTGGAGAGATGAAAACTTCTACTAGATCGATATGAGCACCTTTACTAGGTAATAGCTGGATTGCAATGAAGCGAACAGGATGGTTCTTTTTCTTTTGTTATTGAAATCCATTGCATTCAGCTATCTCAGTTAGTAGTGACTGATTTTTGGTAATTTTTCAATTTTTAATTTTAAAAAACACTCATTTTTATACCTTTGTTTATGATAGCTTGTTATAAGGGTCATTAAAGAGGAAGTAAACCCTTCCAAACAACTTGGACCTATAGGTAAGCCTAGATTAAGGCTTACCTGTAGGTCCAAGCAATATCTCCTAAACCTATATGGTTTAGGAGATATTTGCCTGAAAATGGGCACCGCTGTCTACGGCGCATGCGCCGTAGACAGCGGCGCGCAGGCGCACTAAATGCGGCAAATCCAAGAATGGATTTGCCAAATTTGTCGACTCCCGTGCGCATGCGCGGGAGTGACGTCATCGCGGCTTCGCCGTATGACAGCGGCGGAGCTGCGAGGAGCGACTCCCGTGCGCATGCGCGGGAGTGACGTCATCGCGGTTGCGCCGCTGTCATTGGTCGGAGCTGCGAGACGCCACCAGCAAGATGGACGCGGCGGACTACAGGGATCAGCGGCGACTTCGCTGGCTCCTGTGTCAGGTAAGTGACACATAATGAGCTACTATGCGATGCATAGTAGTCCATTATGCTTTACCTTTGCAGGGAAAAAAAGAGGAAGTAAACCCATCAGGGTTTACTTCCTCTTTAATGTTACTAATGTTTCTAACACAAAATTATTGTTATCATGTATACAGTCTTTTTGAGTTCCCTTTGGGATAGATCACCCTTATGTGCTGTGTACCCAATAGGTGGATGATAGATGGTTCTTGAATTTATCGATTATTTATTATAAGCCAAGTTTTGAAATTCTTTTTTTGGATATCCTCCCCTCGCCTTCTGGCTTGGAACTGGGTGGTAACAACATGCGGATTGGATACAGTGGTTGTCACTCCTTCAGACACAGGGTACAGCCCATTGTTGTCTGTTTGGGTGTCAATTACGAACGTTGGCCAATCAGATGCTGCTCAATCTTGGGTTTTCTCCTATTTGAGTCGTAAGACGTAGTAGCGTGACACCGCCGCTGAAGACGTCAATGACGAAACGCGTTCGACGGAGTTACGCCTATTACGTCAGTTCCGTTCGTTGGAGCGCAGTTGGAGTGCAAGCCGTAGCTGCGTATCCACCGAGCGGCTTCCACGTTCGGATTAATTTTCGCGCTAGAAAGGCTCTATCCCTGGGGGACTTACAAACACTGGAGTGACCTTAGACAACAGGTTATACCCTGGGACATTGTTTTTTGGTTTCTAGTCCTTTGTTTTTTTGGGATAAAGTGCTATTAGCGTATGGTTATATTTTTTAATGGACTGTGGTTCCACATCTTGTCTCAATATATGAGATTTGTTTTTTTTCGTTTTATCATTTTTTATGTTTTTATTGGTTTATATTTTTGTGGCAATAAATTGATTTTTATACAAATCACACTATGGAGACTACAATTTTTTTCTTATGAGGATATATGAAATCTCCCCTTGGTTGCGATTGAGGAGCTGGACATCAGCAGGGATTGAGAAAACTCTCGCTGGATGCGAATGAAGAGCTGGATATCAGCAGACTTTGATTTCAAGGCGAATTACCCCTGCAGGGGTGCATTCTTCTGGTGAGTGGGGGACCTTGTGGGGGAACACAGAAGTCACGTTGGAGATTGCACAAGAAGCACTATAGTCACATTTGAACTTTCTGTAATTGCACCATTGAAGATTTTTTTGGAAATTTGGACACTATTTTTGCACTTTTGGTTATTATGGATTGTTTTTTCCAATTTGGGGGTTAATTGACTCTTTCCTTTTTTATATATATACATTTTTTTGCTTTTTTGTTTTTATATTTTTTGTTTTTTGTTTTTTCACTTGCACTTTTTTGATACAATTTTTATGTACTATTAACATTTTGGTCTTTCATATATATGCTTATATTAGCATTTTGCATTTATAGGTTGTATTATTTTGAATTTTAATTTCATTAAGCACATTTATATACACCTCCTACTGGGTTTTTTTTGCATATCTTGGTGATAATGCGATTTTAGGCAACAAATTCTTTTATATATACCTATATTAGCGTTTTGCACTTACAGTTTGCATATTTGGGATTATAATTCCACTAGCACATTCACACACGCCTCCTACTGGGAATTTGCTCACTTAACCTTATTTTGGCGATAATGCGATTTTAGAGAATATTGCTTTTTAGCGATATAGATACAAATCTTTTGTTTTCTTGTTTGTTGTCGTTTGGTTTTTGGTTATTTCCTTTTCCTTTGTTTATTGGAACTATCTGTCAATCTCAGAAATTAATCTACAGTAGGAATTTTGTTGTTTTTTGGGACATCTGAGTAGCTTGTAAATTAAAAATCGCAGAATAGCAGTTTTTTTGGGGTTATACCTCCTTTTATTATATATATATTCTTTAAGATGAATGCATGATATATTCGGGATGATATATTGATATACATAAATATAAGGAGTTTTATTTGTAGGTAGCGCCAATTACCCCGGTTACCATATTGTTCTATTTTTTGGAGGAAACACCTAGTGGAGTTTCTTTCTTTGTGGGTGGCAGCAACCTAATGATATAATTAGTATTTGGCCGTAGCCACTGCTATTGCTATCCTTTCCTACTTCCCACCGTTGTTGAGCGCGGTTTTTCCTTAATTTTATACTCATTATATATTTACGTATACATTTATGGAAATTGGGCTGCTTACTTACCCAGTCATTTATCTATTTATATTTTATTTTTATCTTTATACATTTTTTCATTTATATTCAATGCCTTAGAGAAATATGTAACATTCCCTTGTGATTGTGCCACATTAGAAACATTGTGTTATGTCCAGTTATACACCATTAAGTAGATGTTGTTCTCTTGTATGCTCAGATTACCTGTAATATATACTTACTATTTAGCGGTTGTCTTTATTTGATATAGTTTCATTTAACATGTGCTCTTTTTACTTGCTGACAGGATGTCCACCTGTTGTGCTCTCTTGGCATCGCATATAGGGCGGACCCCTTCGGCATGGCTTCCCGGCCAGAGAAGGGGCGGGGCATATTGTGCGCGCATGCCCCTCCCCTGTGATCCCAGGTATGAGCGGGGTGATCCCACCCGCCCCCCTGGGGGATTGTATCTGGCCGGCGGCATTCTGGGACAGCTTTGGACGCGGCGCTTCACTTCGCACGTGCGTTTTGCGTGTGCGGAGTGATGTGCCGACGTCACGCCGGTGCGACAAAGCTGGGTACCCTTCCGCCATGTTGGAAGGGTCATTTCCAGAACGCCGGGGGGGATCACATCCGGTCGCCCAAGATGGCGACCGAATTATTAGACTGACAGAAGGGCAGGACTCCCTGATAGGGCTTACAACTGATTCAGCTGGGCTTGTAATGGAGCCAGCTGAACCAATTAGATATAAGGTATTTATACCTCACCTTCATGGATAAGGAATTCATTCCATCTGTGACAGGACACCTGATACACTGACATTATGCTTGAGGGTAAGCTACTGGTCTGTCTTTGCTGACACTGCAACTTCTTTCTGATACAATTGGGTTGTTGTATTGCTCACTCTTTATTATTTTTATTTATTTGTAGACGAAAGTCTCCCTCTGTTTTTGCACGGTTCCTGAATAGAAAGGGGTGGACCTGCGCAAATTCGCAGGACCTCTTCCTCCTGTTTTAATATATTGCCTTTTTTTGGGCTCATCCAACACATGAGCATGTATTGCAAGATTACATAGGTAATTACACAGACAGCTTCACCATTTCATTCAGCCTTTTCTGATCTGTGCTCACTGTGGCATGTGATGTATTTGGCTTTTCTTTTTCTTTCCTTTCCTTTTTCTTTTTTCTTTCCCTTGTTTTGTTTCTTTACTCTCACGGTTATAGTTTCTTCACACTTTCGTGTCATTCACAGGTGTTTTTTCTATGATTTTTTTCTATGGTTATTCACTCTTTTTAGTTTCATAGTGTGCTGATCTATCTGGGAATCCATACACAAGTTTCCCTATTTATACACTATTCTGGTGGGACCTGTGTTCTCCATTTATAGACCAGATAGTACCCAATTAGTGTATTTTATATACACTTATACATATAAAAACTTTTTTATTACCTCTATATTTTGTCCTACTGCAGGGTGTCGCCCTTGACCCTGGGCTGTCCACGTCTATACTCCCCTCCAACCTACACACAGGAGGTGGAATTAGGGATGTGATCCCTCGCAAGCCATCCCGTTTGTTGGATTCCGTTTCCCTGCCCTCCTTTGATGGTAGGACACAGCGACCTATACCAGCTAGATGAGCTGTGGCACATCAATGAATGATTGATATGGGGGATGTGTCTGAGCATATTCCTGTCTTTTAAAGAGGATCTCCACCGTGGATTATACAGGTATTCACCTGTGATATATAGTAACCGATATTTGTACAATATCACTATATCAGACATTCGCTATGTCTATAGTAGGTTACCTTCAATATATCATAATGTATGGATATATATTTATGTTTGTCCTCTCTTTTACAATAGATAAACCTTCTGAAGAAGACCCCTGAGTGGGTCGAAACGCATAAAGGATTACTTTTATCTATGTTTTACTGTGTATACAGATGTAATAGGGTTCATATGATGTAATTTCCCTGTCTATACATGTACCATTATTCACCAAGTGGAGTTCAATTTCCTGACCACCGTGTCACCCATTTAATTCTTTTATCAATAAATAATTGTATTACAAACTTTCCGCGTCATCTCAGTAGTTATTCCTACTGTGTATATATATCAGCCCTCACAGGTAATATATGCTGTTAAAAACCCCACCCAGGGGATATCTTTTTTTTTTTTTTTTTTTTTTTTTTGAGTACCTGTCACAGCCCATCAAAGTACCCGAGTACCCATCACAGTCCATCAAAGTCCCAGAGAACCCGTCACAGCCCATCAGAGTACCCGAGTACCTGTACCAGCCCATCAGAGTACCCGAGTACCTGTCCCAGTCCATCAGAGTACCTGTCACAGTCCATCCAAGTACCCAAGTGCCTGTCAAAGTGTATCCAAGTACCAGAGTACCTGTCACAGTCCATCCGAGTACCTATCACAGCCCGTCAGAGTACCCGAGTACCTATATACCTGTGACAGTCCATCAGACTACCCGAGTACCTGTCACAGCCCATTAAAGTACCCAATTACCTGTCACAGTCTATCCGAGTACCTGTCACAGCCCATCAAAGTACCCGAGTACCTGTCACAGCCCATCAGAGTACCCGAGTACCTGTCATAGTCCATCAGAGTACCCGAGTCACTGTCAAAGCCCATCAAAGTACCTGTCACAGCCCCTCAAAGTACCCGAGTACCTGTCACAGCCCCTCAAAGTACCCGGGTACCTGTCCCTGTCCATCAGAGTACCCGGGTACCTGTCCCTGTCCATCAGAGTACCCGGGTACCTGTCCCTGTCCATCAGAGTACCCGGGTACCTGTCCCTGTCCATCAGAGTACCCGGGTACCTGTCAAAGCCCATCAGAGTACCCGAGAACCTCTCACAGTCCATCCGAGTACACGAGTACCTCTCACAGTCCATCCGAGTACCCATCACAGCCCATCAAAGTACCAGAGTACCTGTCACAGTCCATCAGAGTACCTGTCACAGCCCATCAGAGTACCCAAGTACCTCTCACAGTCCATCCGAGTACCCATCACAGCGCATCAAACTACCCGAGTACCTGTCACAGCCCATCCGAGTACCCGAGTACTTGTCACAGCCCATCAGAGTACCCGAGTACCTGACACAGCCCATCAGAGTACCCGAGTACCTGTCACAGTCCATCCGAGTACCCGACACCGCCCATCCGAGTACCTGTCACAGCCCATCAGAGTACCCCAGTACCTGTTACAGCCCATCAGAGTACCAGATTACCTGTCACAGCCCATCAAAGTAATCCGAGTACCCGAGTTCCTGTCACAGCCCATCAAAGGACCCGAGTACCTGTCACAGCCCATCTGAGTACCCAAGTACCTGTCACAGTCCACCTGAGTACCTGTCACAGCCCATCCGAGTACCCGAGTACCTGTCACAGTCCATCCGAGTACCTTTCACAGTCCACCCGAGTACCTGTCACAGTCCATCCAAGTACCCGAGTACCTGTCACAGTCCATCCGAGTACCCGAGTACCTGTCACAGTCCATCCGAGTACCTGTCACAGTCTATCCGAGTTCCCGAGTACCTGTCACAGTCCATCCGAGTACCGGTCACAGTCCATCCGAGTACCTGTCATAGCCCATCAGAGTACCCGAGTACCTGAGTACCTGTCACAGTCCATCAGAGTACCCGAGTACCTGTCACAGCTCATCAAAGTACCCCAGTACCTGTCACAGCCCATCCGAGTACCCAAGTACCTGTCACAGCCCTTCCGAGTACCGGTCACAGTCCATCCCAGTACCCGAGTACCTGTCACAGTCCATCCAAGTACCAGAGTACCTGTCACAGTCCATCCGAGTACCCGAGTACCTGAATACCTGTGACAGTCCATCACACTACCCGAGTACCTGTCACAGCTCATCAACGTTCCAGAGTACCTGTCACAGCTCATCAACTTTCCAGAGTACCTGTCGCAGCTCATCAACGTTCCAGAGTACCTGTCGCAGCTCATCAACGTTCCAGAGTACCTGTCACAGTCCATCAAAGTACCCGTGTACCTGTCACAGCCCATCAGAGTACCCGAGTACCTGTCACAGCCCATCAAAGTACCCGAGTACCTGTCACAGCTCATCAACGTTCCAGAGTACCTGTCACAGCTCATCAACGTTCCAGAGTACCTGTCACAGCTCATCAACGTTCCAGAGTACCTGTCACAGTCTATCCGAGTACCCGTGTACCTGTCACAGCCCATCAAAGTACCCGAGTACCTGTCACAGCCCATCAAAGTACCTGTCACAGCCCCTCAAAGTACCCGAGTACCTGTCACAGCCCATCAATGTACCTGTCACAACCCCTCAAAATACCCGAGTACCTTTCCCAGCCCATCAGAGTACCCGGGTACCTTTCCCAGTCCATCAGAGTACCCGGGTACCTGTCACAGCCCATCAGAGTACCCGAGTACCTCTCACAGTCCATCCGAGTACCCATCACAGCCCATCAAAGTACCCGAGTACCTGTCACAGTCCATCAGAGTACCTGTCACAGCCCATCAGAGTACCCAAGTACCTGTCACATTCCATCCGAGAACCTGTCACAGCCCATCAAAGTACCCGAGTACCTGTCACAGTCCATCAGAGTACCTGTCACAGCCCATCAGAGTACCCAAGTACCTGTCACATTCCATCCGAGAACCTGTCACAGCCCATCAGAGTACCTGAGTACCTGTCACAGGCCATCAGAGTACCCGAGTACCTGTCACAGCCCATCAAAGTACCAGAGTACCTGTCACAGCCCATCAAAGTACCAGAGTACCTGTCACAGCCCATCAGAGTACCCAAGTACCTGTCACAGCCCATCAGAGTACCCAAGAACCTGTCACAGCCCAGAGTACCCGAGTACCTGTCACAGTCCATCAAAGTACCCGAGTACCTGTCACAGTCCATCAAAGTCCCAGAGAACCCGTCACAGCCCATCAAAGTACCCGAGTACCCGTCACAGTCCATCAAAGTCCCAGAGAACCCGTCACAGCCCATCAGAGTACCCGAGTACCTATACCAGCCCATCAGAGTACCCGAGTACCTGTCCCAGTCCATCAGAGTACCCGAGTACCTGTCATAGCCCTTCCGAGTACCTGTCACAGTCCATCCAAGTACCCGAGTACCTGTCACAGTCCATCCGAGTACCTGTCACAGCCCATCAGAGTACCCGAGTACCTGAATACCTGTGACAGTCCATTAGACTACCCGAGTACCTGTCACAGTCTATCCGAGTACCCGAGTACCTGTCACAGCATATCAGAGTACCCGAGTACCTGAATACCTGTCACGGTCCATCAGAGTACCCGAGTACCTGTCACAGCCCATCAAAGTACCTGAGTACCTGTCACAGCCCATCAAAGTACCTGTCACAGCCCCTCAAAATACCCGAGTACCTGTCACAGCCCATCAAAGTACCCGAGTACCTGTCACAGCCCATCAGAGTACCCGAGAACCTGTCACAGCCCATCAGAGTACCCGGGTACTTGTCACAGTCCATCAGAGTACCTGAGTACCTGTCGCAGTCCATCACAGTACCCGAGTACCTGTCACAGTCCATCCGAGTACACGAGTACCTCTCACAGTCTATTCGAGTACCCGAGTACCTGTCACAGCCCATCAGAGTACCCGAGTACCTGTCACAGTCCATCAGAGTACCCGAGTCCCTGTCACAGTCCATCAGAGTACCTGTCACAGCCCATCTGAGTACCCGATTACCTGTGACAGTCCACCCGAGTCCCTGTCACAGCCCATCAAATTACGCGAGTACCTGTCACAGCCCATCAAAGTACCTGTCACAGCCCATCTGAGTACCCGATTACCTGTGACAGTCCACCCGAGTACCTGTCACAGTCCACCCAAGTACCCTAGTACCTGTCACAGTCCATCTGAGTACAAGTCACAGCCCATCAAAGTACCCGAGTACCTGTCACAGCCCTTCCGAGTTCCTGTCACAGTCCATCAGAGTACCTGAGTACCTGTCGCAGTCCATCACAGTACCCGAGTACCTGTCACAGTCCATCCGAGTACACGAGTACCTCTCACAGTCCATCCGAGTACCCATTACAGCCCCTCAAAGTACCCGAGTACCTGTCACAGCCCATCAAAGTCCCTGTCACAGCCCCTCAAAGTACCCGAGTACCTGTCACAGCCCATCAGAGTACCCGGGTACTTGTCCCAGTCCATAAGAGTACCCGGGTACCTGTCACAGCCCATCAGAGTACCCGAGTACCTCTCACAGTCCATCCGAGTACACGAGTACCTCCCACAGTCCATCCGAGTACCCATCACAGCCCATCAAAGTACCCAAGTACCTGTCACAGTCCATCAGAGTACTTGTCACAGCCCATCAGAGTACCCAAGTACCTGTCACAGTCCATCCGAGTATCTGTCACAGCCCAGAAGAGTATCCGAGTACCTGTCACAGCCCATCAAAGTACCCAAGTACCTGTCACAGCCTATCAGAGTACCCAAGT
This sequence comes from Lithobates pipiens, assembly GCF_037356315.1. NCBI lineage: Eukaryota > Metazoa > Chordata > Amphibia > Anura > Ranidae > Lithobates > Lithobates pipiens. Next base: position 104,706,899 of record NW_027507685.1, on the reverse strand, counting down.
ACCTTTCACAGCCCATCAGAGTACCCAAGTACCTGTCACATTCCATCAAAGTACCCGAGTACCTGTCACAGCCCATCAAAGTACCCGAGTACCCATCACAGTCCATCAAAGTCCCAGAGAACCCGTCCCAGCCCATCAGAGTACCCGAGTACCTGTCCCAGCCCATCAGAGTACCCGAGTACCTGTCAAAGGCCATCTGAGTACCCGAGTACCTGTCAAAGGCCATCTGAGTACCCGAGTACCTGTTACAGTCCATCCGAGTACCCAAGCACCTGTCACAGTCCATCCAAGTACCAGAGTACCTGTCACAGTCCATCCGAGTACCTGTCACAGCCCATCGGAGTACCCGAGTACCTGAATACCTGTGACAGTCCATCAGACTACCCCAGTACCTGTCACAGCCCATCAGAGTACCCGAGTATCTGTCACAGCCCATCAGAGTACCCGAGAACCTGTCACAGCCCATCTGAGTACCCGAGTACCTGTCACAGTCCACCCGAGTACCTGTCACAGTCCACCCAAGTACCCTAGTACCTGTCACAGTCCATCTGAGTACCCGTCACAGCCCATCAAAGTACCCGAGTACCTGTCACAGCCCTTCCGAGTACCTGTCACAGTCCATCCCAGTACCTGAGTACCTGTCACAGTCCATCCAAGTACCAGAGTACCTGTCACAGTCCATCCAAGTACCAGAGTACCTGTCACAGTCCATCCGAGTACCTGTCACAGCCCATCAGAGTACCTGAATACCTGTGACAGTCCATCAGACTACCCCAGTACCTGTCACAGCCCATCAAAGTACCCGAGTACCTGTCACAGTCCATCAGAGTACCCGAGACCCTGTCACAGCCCATCAAAGTACCCGAGTACCTGTCACAGCCCATCAAAGTACCTGTCAAAGCCCCTTAAAATACCCGAGTACCTGTCATAGCCCATCAAAGTACCTGTCACAGCCCCTCAAAGTACCCGAGTACCTGTCTCAGCCCATCAGAGTACCCAAGTATCTGTCACAGCCCATCAGAGTACCCGAGTACCTGTCACAGCCCATAAAAGTACCCGAATACCTGTCAAAGCCCATCTGAGTACCCGAGTACCTGTCACAGTCCATCCGAGTACCCGAATACCTGTCACAGCCCATCAAAGTACCCGAGTACCTGTCAAAGTCCATCAGAGTACCCAAGTACCTGTCACAGCCCATCAGAGCAACCGGGTACCGGTCACAGTCCATCAGAGTACCCGAGTTCCTGTCACAGCCCATCAAAGTACCCGAGTACCTGTCACAGCCCCTCAAAGTACCCGAGTACCTCTCACAGTCCATCCGAGTACACGAGTCCCTCTCACAGTCCATCCGAGTACCCATCACAGCCCATCAAAGTACCCGAGTACCTGTCACAGTCCATCAAAGTACCTGTCACAGCCCATCAGAGTACCCAAGTACCTGTCGCAGTCCATCCGAGTACCTGTCACAGCCCATCAGAGTACCCGAGTACCTGTCACAGCCCATCAGAGTACCCGAGTACCTGAGTACCTGTCACAGCCCATCAGAGTACCCAAGTACCTTTCACAGCCCATCAGAGTACCCAAGTACCTGTCACATTCCATCAAAGTACCCGAGTACCTGTCACAGCCCATCAAAGTACCCGAGTACCCATCACAGTCCATCAAAGTACCAGAGAACCCGTCCCAGCCCATCAGAGTACCCGAGTACCTGTCCCAGCCCATCTGAGTACCCGAGTACCTGTCAAAGGCCATCTGAGTACCCGAGTACCTGTCACAGTCCATCCGAGTAACCGTCACAGCCCATTAAAGTACCCGAGTACCTGTCACAGCCCATCAGAGTACCCGAGTATCTGTCACAGCCCATCAGAGTACCCGAGTAACCGTCACAGCCCATTAAATTACCCGAGTACCTGTCACAGCCCATCAGAGTACCCGAGTACCTGTCACAGCCCATCAAAGTACCCGAGTACCTGTCAGAGTCCACCCGAGTACCTGTCACAGTCCACCCAAGTACCCGAGTACCTGTCACAGTCCATTTGAGTACCCGTCACAGCCCATCAAAGTACCCGAGTACCTGTCACAGCCCTTCCGACTATCTGTCACAGTCCATCCCAGTACCCGAGTACCTGTCACAATCCATCCAAGTACCAGAGTACCTGTCACAGCCCATCAGAGTACCCGAGTACCTGAATACCTGTGACAGTCCATCAGACTACCCCAGTACCTGTCACAGCCCATCAAAGTACCCGAGTACCTGTCACAGTCCATCCAAGTACCCGACTACCTGTCACAGTCTATTCGAGTATCCGAGTACCTGTCACAGCCCATCAGAGTACCTGAGTTCCTGTCACAGTCCATCAGGGTACCCCAGACCCTGTCACAGCCCATCAAAGTACCCGAGTACCTGTCACAGCCCATCAAAATACCTGTCAAAGCCCCTTAAAATACCCGAGTACCTGTCACAGCCCATCAAAGTACCTGTCACAGCCCCTCAAAGTACCCGAGTACCTGTCTCAGCCCATCAGAGTACCCAAGTATCTGTCACAGCCCATCAGAGTACCCGAGTACCTGTCACAGCCCATAAAAGTACCCGAGTACCTGTCAAAGCCCATCTGAGTACCCGAGTACCTGTCACAGTCCATCCGAGTACCCGAGTACCTGTCACAGCCCATCAAAGTACCCGAGTACCTGTCAATGTCCATCAGAGTACCCGAGGACCTGTCACAGCCCATCAGAGCAACCGGGTACCGGTCATAGTCCATCAGAGTACCCGAGTTCCTGTCACAGCCCATCAAAGTTCCTGTCACAGCCCATCAAAGTACCCGAGTACCTGTCACAGCCCCTCAAAGTACCCGAGTACCTCTCACAGTCCATCCGAGTACACGAGTCCCTCTCACAGTCCATCCGAGTACCCATCACAGCCCATCAAAGTACCCAAGTACCTGTCGCAGTCCATCCGAGTACCTGTCACAGCCCATCAGAGTACCCGAGTACCTGTCACAGCCCATCAGAGTACCCGAGTACCCGAGTACCTGTCACAGGCCATCAGAGTACCCGAGTACCTGTCACAGCCCATCAAAGTACCCAAGTACCTGTCACAGCCCATCAGAGTACCCAAGTACCTGTCACAGTCCATCAAAGTACCCGAGTACCTGTCGCAGCCCATCAAAGTACCCGAGTACCCGTCACAGTCCATCAAAGTCCCAGGGAACCCATCACAGCCCATCAGAGTACCCGAGTACCTGTCCAAGCCCATCAGAGTACCTGAGTACCTGTCAAAAGCCATCTGAGTACCCGAGTACCTGTCACAGTCCATCCGAGTAACCGCCACAGCCCATTAAAGTACCCGAGTACCTGTCACAGCCCATCAGAGTACCCAAGTATCTGTCACAGCCCATCAGAGTACCCGAGTACCTGTCACAGCCCATCAAAGTACCCGAGTACCTGTCAAAGCCCATCTGAGTACCCGAGTACCTGTCACAGTCCATCCGAGTACCTGAGTACCTGTCACAGCCCATCAAAGTACCCGAGTACCTGTCAAAGCCCATCTGAGTACCCGAGTACCTGTCACAGTCCACCCGAGTACCTGTCACAGTCCACCCAAGTACCCGAGTACCTGTCACAGTCCATCCGAGTACCCGTCACAGCCCATCAAAGTACCCGAGTACCTGTCACAGCCCATCAAAGTACCAGAGTACCTGTCACAGCCCCTCTAAGTACCCGAGTACCTGTCACAGCCCATCAGAGTACTCGGGTATCTGTCACAGTCCATCAGAGTACCCGAGTACCTGTCACAGCCCATCAAAGTACCCAAGTACCTGTCACAGCCCATTAAAGTACCTGTCACAGCCCCTCAAAGTTCCCGAGTACCTGTCACAGCCCATCAGAGTACCCGGGTACCTGTCCCAGTCCATCAGAGTACCCGGGTACCTGTCCCAGTCCATCAGAGTACCCGGGTACCTGTCCCAGTCCATCAGAGTACCAGGGTACCTGTCCCAGTCCATCAGAGTACCCGGGTACCTGTCCCAGTCCATCAGAGTACCCGGGTACCTGTCACAGCCCATCAGAGTAACCGAGTACCTCTCACAGTCTATCCGAGTACCTCTCACAGTCCATCCGAGTACCCGTCACAGCCCATGAAAGTACCCGAGTACCTGTCACAGTCCATCCGAGTACCCGAGCACCTTTCACAGTCTATCCGAGTAACCGAGTACGTGTCACAGTCCATCAGAGTACCCAAGTACCTGTCACAGCCCATCAAAGTCCACCAGTACCTGTCACAGCCCATTAAAGTACCTGTCAAAGCCCCTCAAAGTACCCGAGTAGCTGTCATAGCCCATCAGAGTAAGCGAGTACCTGTCACAGCCCATCAGAGTACCTGAGTACCTGTCACAGTCCATCAGAGTACCCGAGTACCTATCACAGCCCATCAAAGTATCCGAGTACCTGTCACAGCCCATCAAAGTACCTGTCACAGCCCCTCAAAGTACCCGAGTACCTGTCACAGCCCATCAGAGTAACCGGGTACCTGTCCCAGTCCATCAGAGTACCCGGGTACCTGTCACAGTCCATCCGAGTATCCGTCACAGCCCATCAAAGTAACCGAGTACCTGTCACAGTCCATCAGAGTACCTTTCACAGCCCATCAGAGTACCCAAGTACCTGTCACAGTCCATCAGAGTACCCAAGTACCTGTCACAGCCCCTCAAAGTACCCGATTACCTGTCACAGCCCATCAGAGTAACCGGGTACCTGTCCCAGTCCATCAGAGTACCCGAGTACCTCTCACAGTCCATCCGAGTATCCGTCACAGCCCATCAAAGTACCCGAGTACCTGTCACAGTCCATCAGAGTACTTGTCACAGCCCATCAGAGTACCCAAGTACCTGTCACAGTCCATCAGAGTACCCAAGTACCTGTCACAGTCCATCAGAGTACCCGAGTACCTGTCACCGTCCATCCAAGTACCCGAGTACCCGTCACAGTCCATCAAAGTACCCGAGTACCCGTCACAGCCCATCAGAGTACCCGAGTACCTGTCCCAGCCCATCAGAGTACCCGAGTACCTGTCCCAGTCCATCAGAGTACCCGAGTAGCTGTCACAGTCCATCCGAGTACCCGAGTACCTGTCACAGTCCATCCGAGTACCCGATTACCTGTCACAGTCCATCCGAGTACCCGTCACAGCCCATCAAAGTACCCAAGTACCTGTCACAGCCCATCAGAGTACCTGAGCATCTGTCACAGCCCAACAGAGTACCCGAGCACCTGTCCCAGCCCATCAAAGTACCCGAGTACCTGTCACAGTCCATCAGAGTACCTGTCACAGCCCATCTGAGTACCCAAGTACCTGTCACAGTCCATCAGAGTACCCAAGTACCTGTAACAGCCCAGAGTACCCGAGTACCTGTCACAGTCCATCAAAGTACCCGTCACAGTCCATCAAAGTGCCAGAGAACCCGTCACAGCCCATTAGAGTGCCCAAGTACCTGTCCAAGCCCATCAGAGTACCCGAGTACCTGTCAAAGCCCATCAAAGTACCCAAGTACCTGTCACAGTCCATCCGAGTAACCGCCACAGCCCATTAAAGTACCCGAGTACCTGTCACAGCCCATCAGAGTACCCAAGTACCTGTCACAGTCCATCCGAGTAACCGCCACAGCCCATTAAAGTACCCGAGTACCTGTCACAGTCCATCCGAGTACCCGAGTACCTGTCACAGCCCATCAAAGTACCCGAGTACCTGTCAAAGTCCATCAGAGTACCCGAGTACCTGTCACAGCCCATCAGAGCAACCAGGTACCTGTCACAGTCCATCAGAGTACCCGAGTTCCTGTCACAGCCCATCAAAGTTCCTGTCACAGCCCATCAAAGTACCCGAGTACCTGTCACAGCCCCTCAAAGTACCCGAGTACCTCTCACAGTCCATCCGAGTACACGAGTCCCTCTCACAGTCCATCCGAGTACCCATCACAGCCCATCAAAGTACCCGAGTACCTGTCGCAGTCCATCCGAGTACCTGTCACAGCCCATCAGAGTACCCGAGTACCTGAGTACCTGTCACAGGCCATCAGAGTACCCGAGTACCTGTCACAGCCCATCAAAGAACCCAAGTACCTGTCACAGCCCATCAGAGTACCCAAGTACCTGTCTCAGTCCATCAAAGTACCCGAGTACCTGTCACAGCCCATCAAAGTACCCAAATACCCATCACAGTCCATCAAAGTCCCAGAGAACCCATCACAGCCCATCAGAGTACCCGAGTACCTGTCCAAGCCCATCAGAGTACCTGAGTACCTGTCAAAGGCCATCTGAGTACCCGAGTACCTGTCACAGTCCATCCGAGTAACCGCCACAGCCCATTAAAGTACCCGAGTACCTGTCACAGCCCATCAGAGTACCCAAGTATCTGTCACAGCCCATCAGAGTACCCGAGTACCTGTCACAGCCCATCAAAGTACCCGAGTACCTGTCACAGCCCATCAAAGTACCAGAGTACCTGTCACAGCCCATCTGAGTACCCGAGTACCTGTCACAGTCCACCCGAGTACCTGTCACAGTCCACCCAAGTACCCGAGTACCTGTCACAGTCCATCCGAGTACCCGTCACAGCCCATCAAAGTACCCGAGTACCTGTCACAGCCCATCAGAGTACCCGAGTACCTGAATACCTGTCACAGCCCATCAAAGTACCAGAATACCTGTCAAAGCCCATCAAAGTACCTGTCACAACCCCTCAAAGTACCCGAGTACCTGTCACAACCCATCAGAGTACCCGGGTACCTGTCACAGTCCATCAGAGTACCTGAGTACCTGTCACAGTCCATCAGAGTACCCGAGTACCTGTCACAGCCCATCAAAGTACCCGAGTACCTGTCACAGCCCATTAAAGTACCTGTCACAGCCCTTCAAAGTTCCTGAGTACCTGTCACAGCCCATCAGAGTACCCGGGTACCTGTCCCAGTCCATCAGAGTAACCGGGTACCTGTCACAGCCCATCAGAGTACCCGAGTACCTCTCACAGTCTATCCGAGTACCCGAGTACCTCTCACAGTCCATCCGAGTACCCGTCACAGCCCATAAAAGTACCCGAGTACCTGTCACAGTCCATCCGAGTACCCGAGTACCTTTCACAGTCTATCCGAGTACCCGAGTACGTGTCACAGTCCATCAGAGTACCCAAGTACCTGTCACAGCCCATCAGAGTACCCGAGTACCTGTCACAGCCCATCAAAGTACCCGAGTACCTGTCACAGCCCATTAAAGTACCTGTCACAGCCCTTCAAAGTTCCCGAGTACCTGTCACAGCCCATCAGAGTACCCGGGTACCTGTCCCAGTCCATCAGAGTAACCGAGTACCTCTCACAGTCTATCCGAGTACCCGAGTACCCGAGTACCCGAGTACCTGTCACAGTCCATCCGAGTACCCGTCACAGCCCATAAAAGTACCCGAGTACCTGTCACAGTCCATCCGAGTACCCGAGTATCTTTCACAGTCTATCCGAGTACCCGAGTACGTGTCACAGTCCATCAGAGTACCCAAGTACCTGTCACAGCCCATCAAAGTCCACCAGTACCTGTCACAGCCCATCAAAGTACCTGTCAAAGCCCCTCACAGTACCCGAGTAGCTGTCATAGCCCATCAGAGTAAGCGAGTACCTGTCACAGCCCATCAGAGTTCCCGGGTACCTGTCACAGTCCACGAGAGTACCTGAGTACCTGTCCCAGCCCATCAGAGTACCCGAGTACCTGTCCCAATCCATCAGAGTACCCGAGTACCTGTCACAGTCCATCCGAGTACCCGAGTACCTGTCACAGCCCATCAAAGTACCCGAGTACCTGTCAAAGCCCATCTGAGTACCCGAGTACTTGTCACAGTCCACCCGAGTACCTGTCACAGTCCACCCAAGTACCCGAGTACCTGTCACAGTCCATCCAAGTACCCGTCACAGCCCATCAAAGTACCCGAGTACCTGTCACAGCCCATCAGAGTACCCGAGTACCTGAATACCTGTCACAGCCCATCAGAGTACCCGGGTACCTGTCACAGCCCATCAAAGTACCAGAGTACCTGTCAAAGCCCATCAAAGTACCTGTCACAACCCCTCAAAGTCTCAGAGTACCTGTCACAGCCCATCAGAGTACCCGGGTACCTGTCACAGTCCATCAGAGTACCTGAGTACCTGTCACAGTCCATCCGAGTACCCGTCACAGCCCATCAAAGTACCCGAGTACCTGTCACAGCCCATCAGAGTACCCGAATACCAGTCACAGTCCATCCGAGTACCTGTCACAGTCTATCCGAGTACCCGTCACAGCCCATCCGAGTACCTGTCACAGCCCATCCGAGTACCTGTCACAGCCCATCCGAGTACCTGTCACAGCCCATCCGAGTACCTGTCACAGCCCATCCGAGTACCTGTCACAGCCCATCCGAGGACCCGAGTACCTGTCACAGTCCATCCGAGTACCTGTCACAGCCCATCAGAGTACCCGAGTATCTGAGTACCTGTCACAGTCCATCAGAGTACCCGAGTACCTTTCACTGCCCATCAAAGTACCCGAGTACCTGTCACAGCCCATAAAAGTACCCGTGTACCTGTCACAGTCCACCTGAGTACCTGTCACAGCCCATCCGAGTACCCGAGTACCCGTCACAGCCCATTAAAATACCCGAGTACCTGTCACAGCCCATCCGAGTACCCGAGTACCTGTCACAGTCCATCCAAGTACCCGAGTACCTGTCACAGTCCATCCAAGTACCCGAGTACCTGTCACAGTCAATCCGAGTACCTGTCACAGTCCATCCCAGTACCCGACTACCTGTCACAGTCCATCCCAGTACCTGAGTACCTGTCACAGTCCATCCAAGTACCAGAGTACCTGTCACAGTCCATCCAAGTACCAGAGTACCTGTCACAGTCCATCCGAGTACCTGTCACAGCCCATCAGAGTACCTGAATACCTGTGACAGTCCATCAGACTACCCCAGTACCTGTCACAGCCCATCAAAGTACTCGAGTACCTGTCACAGTCCATCAGAGTACCCGAGACCCTGTCACAGCCCATCAAAGTACCCGAGTACCTGTCACAGCCCATCAAAGTACCTGTCAAAGCCCCTTAAAATACCCGAGTACCTGTCATAGCCCATCAAAGTACCTGTCACAGCCCCTCAAAGTACCCGAGTACCTGTCTCAGCCCATCAGAGTACCCAAGTATCTGTCACAGCCCATCAGAGTACCCGAGTACCTGTCACAGCCCATAAAAGTACCCGAATACCTGTCAAAGCCCATCTGAGTACCCGAGTACCTGTCACAGTCCATCCGAGTACCCGAATACCTGTCACAGCCCATCAAAGTACCCGAGTACCTGTCAAAGTCCATCAGAGTACCCGAGTACCTGTCACAGCCCATCAGAGCAACCGGGTACCGGTCACAGTCCATCAGAGTACCCGAGTTCCTGTCACAGCCCATCAAAGTTCCTGTCACAGCCCATCAAAGTACCCGAGTACCTGTCACAGCCCCTCAAAGTACCCGAGTACCTCTCACAGTCCATCCGAGTATACGAGTCCCTCTCACAGTCCATCCGAGTACCCATCACAGCCCATCAAAGTACCCGAGTACCTGTCACAGTCCATCAAAGTACCTGTCACAGCCCATCAGAGTACCCAAGTACCTGTCGCAGTCCATCCGAGTACCTGTCACAGCCCATCAGAGTACCCGAGTACCTGTCACAGCCCATCAGAGTACCCGAGTACCTGTCACAGCCCATCAGAGTACCCGAGTACCTGAGTACCTGACACAGGCCATCAGAGTACTCGAGTACCTGTCACAGCCCATCAAAGTAACCGAGTACCTGTCACAGCCCATCAGAGTACCCAAGTACCTTTCACAGCCCATCAGAGTACCCAAGTACCTGTCACATTCCATCAAAGTACCCGAGTACCTGTCACAGCCCATCAAAGTACCCGAGTACCCATCACAGTCCATCAAAGTACCAGAGAACCCGTCCCAGCCCATCAGAGTACCCGAGTACCTGTCCCAGCCCATCTGAGTACCCGAGTACCTGTCAAAGGCCATCTGAGTACCCGAGTACCTGTCACAGTCCATCCGAGTAACCGTCACAGCCCATTAAAGTACCCGAGTACCTGTCACAGCCCATCAGAGTACCCGAGTATCTGTCACAGCCCATCAGAGTACCCGAGTAACCGTCACAGCCCATTAAAGTACCCGAGTACCTGTCACAGCCCATCAGAGTACCCGAGTACCTGTCACAGTCCACCCAAGTACCCGAGTACCTGTCACAGTCCATTTGAGTACCCGTCACAGCCCATCAAAGTACCCAAGTACCTGTCACAGCCCTTCCGACTATCTGTCACAGTCCATCCCAGTACCCGAGTACCTGTCACAGTCCATCCAAGTACCAGAGTACCTGTCACAGCCCATCAGAGTACCCGAGTACCTGAATACCTGTGACAGTCCATCAGACTACCCCAGTACCTGTCACAGCCCATCAAAGTACCCGAGTACCTGTCACAGTCCATCCAAGTACCCGACTACCTGTCACAGTCTATTCGAGTATCCGAGTACCTGTCACAGCCCATCAGAGTACCCGAGTTCCTGTCACAGTCCATCAGGGTACCCGAGACCCTGTCACAGCCCATCAAAGTACCCGAGTACCTGTCACAGCCCATCAAAGTACCTGTCAAAGCCCCTTAAAATACCCGAGTACCTGTCACAGCCCATCAAAGTACCTGTCACAGCCCCTCAAAGTACCCGAGTACCTGTCTCAGCCCATCAGAGTACCCAAGTATCTCTCACAGCCCATCAGAGTATCCGAGTACCTGTCACAGCCCATAAAAGTACCCGAGTACCTGTCAAAGCCCATCTGAGTACCCGAGTACCTGTCACAGTCCATCCGAGTACCCGAGTACCTGTCACAGCCCATCAAAGTACCCGAGTACCTGTCACAGCCCATCAAAGTACCCGAGTACCTGTCAAAGTCCATCAGAGTACCCGAGTACCTGTCACAGCCCATCAGAGCAACCGGGTACCGGTCACAGTCCATCAGAGTACCCGAGTTCCTGTCACAGCCCATTAAAGTTCCTGTCACAGCCCATCAAAGTACCCGAGTACCTGTCACAGCCCCTCAAAGTACCCGAGTACCTCTCACAGTCCATCCGAGTACACAAGTCCCTCTCACAGTCCATCCGAGTACCCATCACAGCCCATCAAAGTACCCGAGTACCTGTCACAGTCCATCAGAGTACCTGTCACAGCCCATCAGAGTACCCAAGTACCTGTCGCAGTCCATCCGAGTACCTGTCACAGCCCATCAGAGTACCCGAGTACCTGTCACAGCCCATCAGAGTACCCGAGTACCCGAGTACCTGTCACAGGCCATCAGAGTACCCGAGTACCTGTCACAGCCCATCAAAGTACCCAAGTACCTGTCACAGCCCATCAGAGTACCCAAGTACCTGTCACAGTCCATCAAAGTACCCGAGTACCTGTCACAGCCCATCAAAGTACCCGAGTACCCGTCACAGTCCATCAAAGTCCCAGGGAACCCATCACAGCCCATCAGAGTACCCGAGTACCTGTCCAAGCCCATCAGAGTACCTGAGTACCTGTCAAAAGCCATCTGAGTACCCGAGTACCTGTCACAGTCCATCCGAGTAACCGCCACAGCCCATTAAAGTACCCGAGTACCTGTCACAGCCCATTAGAGTACCCAAGTATCTGTCACAGCCCATCAGAGTACCCGAGTACCTGTCAAAGCCCATCTGAGTACCCGAGTACCTGTCACAGTCCATCCGAGTACCTGAGTACCTGTCACAGCCCATCAAAGTACCCGAGTACCTGTCAAAGCCCATCTGAGTACCCGAGTACCTGTCACAGTCCACCCGAGTACCTGTCACAGTCCACCCGAGTACCTGTCACAGTCCACCCAAGTACCCGAGTACCTGTCACAGTCCATCCGAGTACCCGTCACAGCCCATCAAAGTACCCGAGTACCTGTCACAGCCCATCAAAGTACCAGAGTACCTGTCAAAGCCCATTAAAGTACCTGTCACAGCCCCTCAAAGTACCCGAGTACCTGTCACAGCCCATCAGAGTACTCGGGTATCTGTCACAGTCCATCAGAGTACCCGAGTACCTGTCACAGCCCATCAAAGTACCCAAGTACCTGTCACAGCCCATTAAAGTACCTGTCACAGCCCCTCAAAGTTCCCGAGTACCTGTCACAGCCCATCAGAGTACCCGGGTACCTGTCCCAGTCCATCAGAGTACCCGGGTACCTGTCCCAGTCCATCAGAGTACCCGGGTACCTGTCACAGCCCATCAGAGTAACCGAGTACCTCTCACAGTCTATCCGAGTACCTCTCACAGTCCATCCGAGTACCCGTCACAGCCCATGAAAGTACCCGAGTACCTGTCACAGTCCATCCGAGTACCCGAGAACCTTTCACAGTCTATCCGAGTAACCGAGTACGTGTCACAGTCCATCAGAGTACCCAAGTACCTGTCACAGCCCATCAAAGTCCACCAGTACCTGTCACAGCCCATTAAAGTACCTGTCAAAGCCCCTCAAAGTACCCGAGTAGCTGTCATAGCCCATCAGAGTAAGCGAGTACCTGTCACAGCCCATCAGAGTACCTGAGTACCTGTCACAGTCCATCAGAGTACCCGAGTACCTGTCACAGCCCATCAAAGTACCTGTCACAGCCCCTCAAAGTACCCGAGTACCTGTCACAGCCCATCAGAGTAACCGGGTACCTGTCCCAGTCCATCAGAGTACCCGGGTACCTGTCACAGTCCATCCGAGTATCCGTCACAGCCCATCAAAGTAACCGAGTACCTGTCACAGTCCATCAGAGTACTTGTCACAGCCCATCAGAGTACCCAAGTACCTGTCACAGTCCATCAGAGTACCCAAGTACCTGTCACAGCCCCTCAAAGTACCCGATTACCTGTCACAGCCCATCAGAGTAACCGGGTACCTGTCCCAGTCCATCAGAGTACCCGAGTACCTCTCACAGTCCATCCGAGTATCCGTCACAGCCCATCAAAGTACCCGAGTACCTGTCACAGTCCATCAGAGTACTTGTCACAGCCCATCAGAGTACCCAAGTACCTGTCACAGTCCATCAGAGTACCCAAGTACCTGTCACAGTCCATCAGAGTACCCGAGTACCTGTCACCGTCCATCCAAGTACCCGAGTACCCGTCACAGCCCATCAGAGTACCTGAGTACCTGTCCCAGCCCATCAGAGTACCCGAGTACCTGTCCCAGTCCATCAGAGTACCCGAGTACCTGTCACAGTCCATCCGAGTACCCGAGTACCTGTCACAGTCCATCCGAGTACCCGATTACCTGTCACAGTCCATCCGAGTACCCGTCACAGCCCATCAAAGTACCCAAGTACCTGTCACAGCCCATCAGAGTACCTGAGCATCTGTCACAGCCCAACAGAGTACCCGAGTACCTGTCACAGCCCATCAAAGTACCCGAGTACCTGTCACAGTCCATCAGAGTACCTGTCACAGCCCATCTGAGTACCCAAGTACCTGTCACAGTCCATCAGAGTACCCAAGTACCTGTAACAGCCCAGAGTACCCGAGTACCTGTCACAGTCCATCAAAGTACCCGTCACAGTCCATCAAAGTCCCAGAGAACCCGTCACAGCCCATTAGAGTACCCAAGTACCTGTCCAAGCCCATCAGAGTACCCGAGTACCTGTCAAAGCCCATCAAAGTACCCAAGTACCTGTCACAGTCCATCCGAGTAACCGCCACAGCCCATTAAAGTACCCGAGTACCTGTCACAGCCCATCAGAGTACCCAAGTACCTGTCACAGTCCATCCGAGTAACCGCCACAGCCCATTAAAGTACCCGAGTACCTGTCACAGCCCATCAGACTACCCAAGTATCTGTCACAGCCCATCAGAGTACCCGAGTACCTGTCACAGCCCATCAAAGTACCCGCGTAACTGTTAAAGCCCATCTGAGTACCCGAGTACCTGTCACAGCCCATCAGAGCAACCGGGTACCTGTCACAGTCCATCAGAGTACCCGAGTTCCTGTCACAGCCCATCAAAGTTCCTGTCACAGCCCATCCAAGTACCCGAGTACCTGTCACAGCCCCTCAAAGTACCCGAGTACCTCTCACAGTCCATCCGAGTACACGAGTCCCTCTCACAGTCCATCCGAGTACCCATCACAGCCCATCAAAGTACCCGAGTACCTGTCGCAGTCCATCCGAGTACCTGTCACAGCCCATCAGAGTACCCGAGTACCTGAGTACCTGTCACAGGCCATGAGAGTACCCGAGTACCTGTCACAGCCCATCAAAGAACCCAAGTACCTGTCACAGCCCATCAGAGTACCCAAGTACCTGTCTCAGTCCATCAAAGTACCCGAGTACCTGTCACAGCCCATCAAAGTACCCGAGTACCCGTCACAGTCCATCAAAGTCCCAGAGAACCCATCACAGCCCATCAGAGTACCCGAGTACCTGTCCAAGCCCATCAGAGTACCTGAGTACCTGTCAAAGGCCATCTGAGTACCCGAGTACCTGTCACAGTCCATCCGAGTAACCGCCACAGCCCATTAAAGTACCCGAGTACCTGTCACAGCCCATCAGAGTACCCAAGTATCTGTCACAGCCCATCAGAGTACCCGAGTACCTGTCACAGCCCATCAGAGTACCCGAGTACCTGTCACAGCCCATCAGAGTACCCGAGTACCTGTCACAGCCCATCTGAGTACCCGAGTACCTGTCACAGCCCATCTGAGTACCCGAGTACCTGTCACAGTCCATCCGAGTACCCGAGTACCTGTCACAGCCCATCAAAGTACCAGAGTACCTGTCACAGCCCATCTGAGTACCCGGGTACCTGTCACAGTCCACCCGAGTACCTGTCACAGTCCACCCAAGTACCCGAGTACCTGTCACAGTCCATCCGAGTACCCGTCACAGCCCATCAAAGTACCCGAGTACCTGTCACAGCCCATCAGAGTACCCGAGTACCTGAATACCTGTCACAGGCCATCAGAGTACCCGAGTACCTGTCACAGCCCATCAAAGTACCAGAATACCTGTCAAAGCCCATCAAAGTACCTGTCACAACCCCTCAAAGTACCCGAGTACCTGTCACAACCCATCAGAGTACCCGGGTACCTGTCACAGTCCATCAGAGTACCTGAGTACCTGTCACAGTCCATCAGAGTACCCGAGTACCTGTCACAGCCCATCAAAGTATCCGAGTACCTGTCACAGCCCATTAAAGTACCTGTCACAGCCCTTCAAAGTTCCTGAGTACCTGTCACAGCCCATCAGAGTACCCGGGTACCTGTCCCAGTCCATCAGAGTAACCGGGTACCTGTCACAGCCCATCAGAGTACCCGAGTACCTCTCACAGTCTATCCGAGTACCCGAGTACCCGAGTACCTGTCACAGTCCATCCGAGTACCCGTCACAGCCCATAAAAGTACCCGAGTACCTGTCACAGTCCATCCGAGTACCCGAGTATCTTTCACAGTCTATCCGAGTACCCGAGTACGTGTCACAGTCCATCAGAGTACCCAAGTACCTGTCACAGCCCATCAAAGTCCACCAGTACCTGTCAAAGCCCATCAAAGTACCTGTCAAAGCCCCTCAAAGTACCCGAGTAGCTGTCATAGCCCATCAGAGTAAGCGAGTACCTGTCACAGCCCATCAGAGTTCCCGGGTACCTGTCACAGTCCACCAGAGTACCTGAGTACCTGTCCCAGCCCATCAGAGTACCCGAGTACCTGTCCCTATCCATCAGAGTACCCGAGTACCTGTCACAGTCCATCCGAGTACCCGAGTACCTGTCACAGCCCATCAAAGTACCCGAGTACCTGTCAAAGCCCATCTGAGTACCCGAGTACTTGTCACAGTCCACCCGAGTACCTGTCACAGTCCACCCAAGTACCCGAGTACCTGTCACAGTCCATCCGAGTACCCGTCACAGCCCATAAAAGTACCCGAGTACCTGTCACAGCCCATCAGAGTACCCGAGTACCTGAATACCTGTCACAGGCCATCATAGTACCCGAGTACCTGTCACAGCCCCTCAAAGTCTCAGAGTACCTGTCACAGCCCATCAGAGTACCCGGGTACCTGTCACAGCCCATCAAAGTACCAGAGTACCTGTCAAAGCCCATCAAAGTACCTGTCACAACCCCTCAAAGTCTCAGAGTACCTGTCACAGCCTATCAGAGTACCCGGGTACCTGTCACAGTCCATCAGAGTACCTGAGTACCTGTCACAGTCCATCCGAGTACCCGTCACAGCCCATCAAAGTACCCGAGTACCTGTCACAGCCCATCAGAGTACCCGAATACCAGTCACAGTCCATCCGAGTACCTGTCACAGTCTATCCGAGTACCCGTCACAGCCCATCCGAGTACCCGTCACAGCCCATCCGAGTACCTGTCACAGCCCATCCGAGTACCTGTCACAGCCCATCCGAGTACCTGTCACAGCCCATCCGAGTACCTGTCACAGTCCATCCGAGTACCTGTCACAGCCCATCAGAGTACCCGAGTATCTGAGTACCTGTCACAGTCCATCAGAGTACCCGAGTACCTTTCACTGCCCATCAAAGTACCCGAGTACCTGTCACAGCCCATAAAAGTACCCGTGTACCTGTCACAGTCCACCTGAGTACCTGTCACAGCCCATCCGAGTACCCGAGTACCCGTCACAGCCCATTAAAATACCCGAGTACCTGTCACAGCCCATCCGAGTACCCGAGTACCTGTCACAGTCCATCCAAGTACCCGAGTACCTGTCACAGTCAATCCGAGTACCTGTCACAGTCCATCCCAGTACCCGACTACCTGTCACAGTCCATCCTTGTACCCGAGTACCTGTCACAGTCCATTCAAGTACCTGTCACAGCCCATCAGAGTACCCGAGCACCCGAGTACCTTTCACAGCCCATCCAAGTACCCGAGTACCTGTCACAGTCCATCCAAGTACCTGTCACAGTCCATCAGAGTACCCGAGTACCTGTCACAGCCCATCAGAGTACCCGAGTACCTATCACAGCCCATTTAAGTACCCGAGTACCTGTCACAGCCCATCAAAGTACCTGTCACAGCGCCTCAAAGTACCCGAGTACCTGTCACAGCCCATCAGAGTACCCGGGTACCTGTCCTAGTCCATCAGAGTACCCGGGTATCTGTCACAGCCCATCAGAGTACCCGAGTACCTCTCACAGTCCATCCGAGTACCCGTCACAGTCCATCAAAGTACGCGAGTACCTGTCACAGTCCATCAGAGTACCTGTGACAGCCCATCAGATTACCCAAGTACCTGTCACAGTCCATCAGATTACCCAAGTACCTGTCACAGTCCATCAGAGTACCCAAGTACCTGTCACAGTCCATCAGAGTACCCAAGTACCTGTCCCAGCCCAGAGTACCCGAGTACCTGTCACAGTCCATCCAAGTATCCGAGTACCTGTCACAGTCCATCCAAGTATCCGAGTACCTGTCACAGCCCATCAAAGTACCCGAGTACCCGTCACAGTCCATCAAAGTACCCGAGTACCTGTCACTGTCCATCAGAGTACCCAAGTACCTGTCACAGCCCAGAGTACCCAAGTACCTGTCACAGTCCATCCAAGTCCCCGAGTACCCGTCACTGTCCATCAAAGTACCCGAATACCCATCACAGCCCATCAGAGTACCTGAATACCTGTCCCAGCCCATCAGAGTACCCAAGTACCTGTCCCAGTCCATCAGAGTACCCGAGTACCTGTAACAGTCCATCGGAGTACCTGAGTACCTGTCACAGTCCATCCGAGTACCCATCACAGCCCATTAAAGTACCCAAGTACCTGTCACAGCCCATCAGAGTAATCGAGTATCTGTCACAGCCCATCAGAGTTCCCAAGAACCTGTCACAGCCCATCAAAGTACCCGAGTACCTGTCACAGCCACTCAAAGTACCCGAGTACCTGTCACAGCCCATCTGAGTACCCGAGAACCTGTCACAGTCCACCCGAGTACCTGTCACAGTCCACCCGAGTACCTGTTACAGTCCATCCGAGTACCCGTCACAGCCCATCAAAGTACCCGAGTACCTGTCACAGCCCATCAGAGTACCCGAATACCGGTCACAGCCCATCCGAGTAGCCGTCACAGCCCATCCGAGTACCTGTCACAGCCCATCCGAGTACCTGTCACAGCCCATTCGAGTACCTGTCACAGCCCATCCGAGTACCTGTCACAGCCCATCCGAGTACCTGTCACAGCCCATCCGAGTACCTGTCACAGCCCATCCGAGTACCTGTCACAGCCCATCCAAGTACCTGTCACAGCCCATCCAAGTACCTGTCACAGCCCATCCAAGTACCTGTCACAGCCCATCCAAGTACCTGTCACAGCCCATCCGAGTACCCGAGTACCTGTGTCAGCCCATCCGAGTACCTGTCACAGCCCATCCGAGGACCCGAGTACCTGTCACAGTCCATCCGAGTACCTGTCACAGCCCATCAGAGTACCCGAGTATCTGAGTACCTGTCACAGTCCATCAGAGTACCCGAGTACCTTTCACAGCCCATCAAAGTACCCGAGTACCTGTCACAGCCCATCAGAGTACCCGAGTACCTATCACAGCCCATTTAAGTACCCGAGTACCTGTCACAGCCCATCAAAGTACCTGTCACAGCCCCTCAAAGTACCCGAGTACCTGTCACAGCCCATCCGAGTACCCGGGTACTTGTCCCAGTCCATCAGAGTTCCCGGGTATCTGTCAAAGCCCATCAGAGTACCCGAGTACCTCTCACAGTCCATCCGAGTACCCGTCACAGTCCATCAAAGTACCCGAGTACCTGTCACAGTCCATCAGAGAACCTGTCACAGCCCATCAGATTACCCAAGTACCTGTCACAGTCCATCAGAGTACCCAAGTACCTGTCCCAGCCCAGAGTACCCGAGTACCTGTCACAGTCCATCCAAGTATCCGAGTACCTGTCACAGCTCATCAAAGTACCCGAGTACCCGTCACAGTCCATCAAAGTACCCGAGTACCTGTCACAGTCCATAAGAGTACCTGTCACAGCTCATCTGAGTACCCAAGTACCTGTCACAGTCCATCCAAGTATCCGAGTACCTGTCACAGCCCATCAAAGTACCCGAGTACCCGTCACAGTCCATCAAAGTACCCGAGTACCTGTCACAGTCCATAAGAGTACCTGTCACAGCTCATCTGCGTACCAAAGTACCTGTCACAGTCCATCCGAGTACCCGAGTACCTTTCACAGCCCATCTGAGTACCCAAGAACCTGTCACAGTCCACTCGAGTACCTGTCACAGTCCACTCGAGTACCTGTCACAGTCCACCCGAGTACCTGTTACAGTCCATCCGAGTACCCGTCACAGCCCATCAAAGTACCCGAGTACCTGTCACAGCCCATCAGAGTACCCGAATACCGGTCACAGTCCATCCGAGTACCTGTCACAGTCCATCCGAGTACCTGTCACAGTCCATCCGAGTACCTGTCACAGCCCATCCGAGTACCTGTCACAGCCCATCCGAGTACCTGTCACAGCCCATCCGAGTACCTGTCACAGCCCATCAGAGTACCTGTCACAGCCCATCAGAGTACCTGTCACAGCCCATCAGAGTACCTGTCACAGCCCATCAGAGTACCTGTCACAGTCCATCAGAGTACCCGAGTACATTTCACAGCCCATCAAAGTACCCGAGTACCTGTCACAGCCCATAAAAGTACCCGTGTACCTGTCACAGCCAATCCGAGTACCTGTCACAGTCCATCCCAGTACCCGAGTACCTGTCACAGTCCATCCTAGTACCCGAGTACCTGTCACAGTCCATCCAAGTACCTTTCACAGCCCATCTGAGTACCAGAGTACCTATCACAGTCCATCCGAGTACCCGAGTACCTTTCACAGTCCATCAAAGTACCTGTCACAGCCCCTCAAAATAACCGAGTACCTGTCCCAGCCCATCAGAGTACCCGAGTACCTGTCCCAGCCCATCAGAGTACCCGAGTACCTGTCCCAGTCCATCAGAGTGCCCGAGTACCTGTCACAGTCCATCCGAGTACCTGAGTACCTGTCACAGTCCATCCGAGTACCCATCACAGCCCATTAAAGTACCCAAGTACATGTCACAGCCCATCAGAGTAACCGAGTATCTGTCACAGCCCATCAAAGTACCAAAGTACCTGTCACAGTCCATCCGAGTACCCGAGTACCTGTCACAGCCCATCTGAGTACCCGAGAACTTGTCACAGTCCACCCGAGTACCTGTCACAGTCCACCCGAGTAACCGAGGACCTGTTACAGTCCATCCGAGTACCAGTCACAGCCCATCAAAGTACCCGAGTACCTGTCACAGCCCATCAGAGTACCCGAATACCGGTCACAGTCCATCCGAGTACCTGTCACAGTCCATCCCAGTACCCGAGTACCTGTCACAGTCCATCCTAGTACCCGAGTACCTGTCACAGTCCATCCAAGTACCTTTCACAGCCCATCTGAGTACCAGAGTACCTGTCACAGTCCATCCGAGTACCCGAGTACCTTTCACAGTCCATCAGAGTACCCAAGTACCTGTCACAGCCCATCAAAGTACCTGTCACAGCCCCTCAAAATACCCGAGTACCTGTCCCAGCCCATCAGAGTACCCGAGTACCTGTCCCAGCCCATCAGAGTGCCCGAGTACCTGTCCCAGTCCATCAGAGTGCCCGAGTACCTGTCACAGTCCATCCGAGTACCTGAGTACCTGTCACAGTCCATCCGAGTACCCATCACAGCCCATTAAAGTACCCAAGTACATGTCACAGCCCATCAGAGTAACCGAGTATCTGTCACAGCCCATCAAAGTACCAAAGTACCTGTCACAGTCCATCCGAGTACCCGAGTACCTTTCACAGCCACTCAAAGTACCCGAGTACCTGTCACAGCCCATCTGAGTACCCGAGAACTTGTCACAGTCCACCCGAGTACCTGTCACAGTCCACCCGAGTAACCGAGTACCTGTTACAGTCCATCCGAGTACCCGTCACAGCCCATCAAAGTACCCGAGTACCTGTCACAGCCCATCAGAGTACCCGAATACCGGTCACAGTCCATCCGAGTACCTGTCACAGTCTATCCGAGTAGCCATCACAGCCCATCCGAGTACCTGTCACAGCCCATCCGAGTACCTGTCACAGCCCATCCGAGTACCTTTCACAGCCCATCCGAGGACCCGAGTACCTGTCACGGTCCATCCGAGTACCTGTCACAGCCCATCAGAGTACCCGAGTACCTTTCACAGCCCATCAAAGTACCCGAGTACCTGTCACAGCCCATAAAAGTACCCGTGTACCTGTCACAGCCAATCCGAGTACCTGTCACAGTCCATCCCAGTACCCGAGTACCTGTCACAGTCCATCCTAGTACCCGAGTACCTGTCACAGTCCATCCAAGTACCTGTCACAGCCCATCAGAGTACCCGAGTAACCAAGTACCTTTCACAGCCCATCCGAGTACCCGAGTACCTGTCACAGTCCATCCGAGTACCCGAGTACCTGTCACAGTCCATCCGAGTACCCGAGTACCTGTCACAGTCCATCAGAGTACCCAAGTACCTGTCACAGCCCATCAAAGTACCTGTCACAGCCCCTCAAAATACCCGAGTACCTGTCACAGCCCATCAGAGTACCCGAGTACCTGTCACAGCCCATCAGAGTACCCGGAAACCTGTCACAGTCCATCAGAGTACCCGGGTACCCGTCACAGCCCATCCGAGTACCCGAGTACCTGTCTCAGTCCACCTGAGTACCCGAGTACCCTTCACAGTCCATCCGAGTACCCGTCACAGCCCATCCGAGTACCTGTCACAGCCCATCAGAGTACCCGAGTACCTTTCACAGTCCATCCGACTACCTGTCACAGCCCATCCGAGTACCCGTCACTGTCCATCCGAGTACCCGAGTAGCTGTCACAGTCCATCCAAGTACCCGTGTACCTGTCACAGTCCATCCGAGTACCTGTCACAGTGCATCAGAGTACCCGAGTACCTGTCACAGCCCATCAAAGTACCCGAGTACCTGTCACAGCCCATCAAAGTACCCAAGTCCCTGTCACAGCCCATCCGAGTACCTGAGTACCTGTCACAGCCCATCCGAGTACCCGAGTACATGTCACAGTCCATCCAAGTACCCGAGTACCTGAGTACCTGTCGCAGTCCATCAGAGTACCCGAGTACCTGTCACAGCCCATCCGAGTACCTGTCACAGTCCATCCAAATACCCGAGTACCTGAGTACCTGTCGCAATCCATCCAAGTACCCGAGTACCGGTCACAGCCCATCAAAGTTCTGGAGTACCTGTCACAGTCCATCCGAGTATCCGAGTACCTGTCACAGTCCATCCGAGTACCCGAGTACCTGTCACAGTTCATCTGAGTACCCGAGTACCTGTCACAGTCCATCAGAGTACCCGAGTACCTGTCAAAGTCCATCAGAGTACCCGAGTACCTGTCACAGTCCATCAGAGTACCCGAGTACCTGTCACAGTCCATCAGAGTACCCGAGTACCTGTCACAGTCCATCAGAGTACCCGAGTACCTGTCACAGTCCATCAAAGTACCCGAGTACCTGTCACAGCCCATTAAAGTACCTGTCACAGCCCCTCATTGTACCCAAGTACCTGTCACAGCGCATCAGAGTACCCAAGTACCTGTCACAGTCCATTAGAGTACCCGAGTACTTTTCACAGCCCATCAAAGTTCCCGAGTACCTGTCACAGCCCATCAAATCACCTGTCACAGCCCCTCAAAGTACCCGAGTACTTGTTACAGCCCATCAGAGTACCCGGGTACCTGTCACAGTCCATAAGAGTACCCGGGTACCTGTCACAGCCCATCAGAGTACCCGAGTACCTCTCACAGTCCATCCGAGTACCCGTCACAGCTCATAAAAGTACCCGATTACCTGTCACAGTCCATCAGAGTACCTGTCACAGCCCATCAGAGTACCCAAGTACCTGTCACAGTCCATCAGAGTACCCGAGTACCTGAGTACCTGTCACAGCCCATCATAGTACCCGAGTACCTGTCACAGGATATCAGAGTACCCGAGTACCTGTCACAGTCCATCAGAATACCCAAGTACCTGTCACAGTCCATTTGAGTACCTGTCACAGCCCATCAGAGTACCCGAGTACCTGTCACAGCCCCTCAAAGTATCTGAGTACCTGTTACAGCCCATAAAAGTACCTGAGTACCTGTCACAGGCCATCAGAGTACCCGAGTACCTTTCACAGCCCATCAAAGTACCCGAGTACCTGTCACAGCCCATCAAATCACCTGTCACAGCCCCTCAAAGTACCCGAGTACCTGTCACAGCCCATCAGAGTACCCGGGTACCTGTCACAATCCATAAGAGTACCCGGGTACCTGTCACAGCCCATCAGAGTACCCGAGTACCTCTCACAGTCCATCCGAGTACCCGTCACAGCGCATTAAAGTACCCGAGTATCTATCACAGTCCATCAGAGTACCTGTCACAGCCCATCAGAGTACCCAAGTACCTGTCACAGTCCATCAGAGTACCCAAGTACCTGTCACAGTCCATTCGAGTACCTGTCACAGCCCATCAGAGTACCCGAGTACCTGTCACAGCCCATCATAGTACCCGAGTACCTGTCACAGGCCATCAGAGAACCTGAGTACCTGTCACAGCCCATCACAGTACCCGTGTACCTGTCACAGTCCATCCGAGTACCTGTCACAGCCCATCAGAGTACCCGAGTACCTGTCACAGCCCATCAAAGTCCCCAAGTACCTGTCACAGCCCAGAGTACCCGAGTACCTGTCACAGTCCATCAAAGTACCCATGTACCCGTCACAGCCCATCAAAGTACCCGAGTACCCGTCACAGCCCATCAGTGTATCCGAGTACCCGTCCCAGTCTATCAGAGTACCCGAGTACCTGTCCCAGGCCATCTGAGTACCCTAGTACCTGTCCCAGGCCATCTGAGTACCCGAGTACCTGTCCCAGGCCATCTGAGTACCCGAGTACCGGTCACAGTTCACCTGAGCACCCGAGAACCTGTCACAGTCCATATGAGTACCTGAATGCCTATCACCGCCCTTCAGAGTACCCAAATACCCGAGTACCTGTCACCAGGCCATCAGCGTACTCAAGTACCTTTCTGCAGCCCATCAGAGTACCCGAGTACCTGTTTACAGCCCATGCCTCATAGAATACACGTTGGGGTGTTTGCTTTCCAAAATGGGGTAATTTTGTGAGTGATTTCACCGTCCTGGTGCTCCAGGACTTTCAAAAGCTGTCACAGCCCATCAGAGTACCCGAGTACCTGTCACAGCCCATCAAAGTACCCGAGTACCTGTCACAGCCCATCAAAGTACCCGAGTACCTGTCACAGCCCATCAAAGTACCCCAGTACCTGTCACAGCCCATCTGAGTACCCGACTACCTGAGTAACTGTCACAGTGCATCAGAGTACCCGAGTACCTGTCACAGCCCATCAAAGTACCCGAGTCCCTGTCACAGCCCATCCGAGTACCTGTCACAGCCCATCCGAGTACCTGTCACAGTCCCTCCCAGTACCCAAGTACCTGTCACAGTCCATCCAAGTACCCGAGTACCTGTCACAGTCCATCCGAGTACCTGTCACAGCCCATTAGAGTACCAGAGTACCCAAGTACCTGTCACAGCCCAGAATTCCCGAGTACCCGTCACAGTCCATCAAAGTACCCGAGTACCTGTCACAGCCCATCAAAGTACCCGAGTACCCGTCACAGCCCATCAGAGTACCCGAGTACCCGTCCCAGCCCATCAGAGTACCCGAGTACCCGTCCCAGCCCATCAGAGTACCCGAGTACCCGTCCCAGCCCATCAGAGTACCCGAGTACCCGTCCCAGCCCATCAGAGTACCCGAGTACCTGTCCCAGTGCATCAGAGTACCTGAGTACCTGTCCCAGGCCATCTGAGTGCCCAAGTACCTGTCCCAGCCCATCAAAGTACCCGAGTACCTGTCACAACCCATCAAAGTACCCCAGTACCTGTCACAGCCCATCCGAGTACCTGTCACAGTCCATCCCAGTACCCAAGTACCTGTCACAGTCCATCCAAGTACCCGAGTACCTGTCACAGTCCATCCAAGTACCCGAGTACCTGTCACAGTCCATCCGAGTACCTGTCACAGCCCATTAGAGTACCCGAGTACCTTTCACAGCCCATCAAAGTACCTGTCACAGCCCCTCACAGTACCCGAGTACCTGTCACAGTCCATCAGAGTACCCGAGTACCTGTCACAGTCCATCAGAGTACCCGAGTACCTGTCACAGTCCATCAGAGTACCCGAGTACCTGTCACAGTCCATCCGAGTACCCGAGTACCTGTCACAGCCCATCAAAGTACCCGAGTACTTGTCACAGCCCATCAAAGTACCTGTCACAGGCCAGAGTACCCGAGTACCTGTCACAGGCCATCAGAGTACCCGAGTACCTGTCACAGCCCATCAAAGTACCCGAGTACCTGTCACAGCCCATCAGAGTACTCAAGTACCTGTTCAGCCCAGAATACCCGAGTACCCGTCACAGTCCATCAAAGTACCCGAGTACCTGTCACAGCCCATCAAAGTACCCGAGTACCCGTCACAGTCCATCAAAGTACCCGAATACCCGTCACAGCCCATCAGAGTACCCGAGTACCTGTCCCAGTGCATCAGAGTACCCGAGTACCTGTCCCAGGCCATCTGAGTGCCCAAGTACCTGTCTCGGGCTATCTGAGTACCCTAGTACCTGTCCCAGGCCATCTGAGTACCCGAGTACCTGTCACAGTTCACCTGAGCACCCGAGTACCTGTCACAGTCCATATGAGTACCTGAGTACCTGTCCCAGGCCATCTGAGTACCCGAGTACCTGTCCCAGGCCATCTGAGTACCCGAGTACCTTTCACAGTTCACCTGAGCACCCGAGTACCTGTCACAGTCCATATGAGTACCCGAGTACCTGTCACAGTCCATATGAGTACCCGAGTGCCTATTACTGCCCTTCAGAGTACCCAAATACCCGAGTACCTGTCACCAGACCATCAGCGTACTCAAGTACCTATCTGCAGCCCATCAGAGTACCCGTCACAGTCCATCAAAGTACCCGAGTACCTGTCACAGCCCATCAAAGTACCCGAGTACCCGAGTACCTGTCATAGTCCATCAGAGTACCTGTTACAGCCCATCAGAGTACCCAAGTACCTGTCACAGCCCATCAGAGTACCCGAGTACCTGTCACAGCCCATCAAAGTATCTGTCACAGCCCCTCAAAGTACCCTAGTACCTGTCACAGCCCATCAGAGTACCCAAGTACCTGTCACAGCCCATCAGAGTACCCAAGTGCCTGTCCCAGCCCATCAGAGTACCCGAGTACCCGTCCCAGCCCATCAGAGTACCCGAGTACCCGTCCCAGCCCATCAGAGTACCCGAGTACCTGTCCCAGTGCATCAGAGTACCTGAGTACCTGTCCCAGGCCATCTGAGTGCCCAAGTACCTGTCCCAGCCCATCAAAGTACCCGAGTACCTGTCACAACCCATCAAAGTACCCCAGTACCTGTCACAGCCCATCCGAGTACCTGTCACAGTCAATCCCAGTACCCAAGTACCTGTCACAGTCCATCCAAGTACCCGAGTACCTGTCACAGTCCATCCGAGTACCTGTCACAGCCCATTAGAGTACCCGAGTACCTGTCACAGCCCATCAAAGTACCTGTCACAGCCCCTCACAGTACCCGAGTACCTGTCACAGTCCATCAGAGTACCCGAGTACCTGTCACAGTCCATCAGAGTACCCGAGTACCTGTCACAGTCCATCCGAGTACCCGAGTACCTGTCACAGCCCATTAAAGTACCCGAGTACTTGTCACAGCCCATCAAAGTACCTGTCACAACCCCTCAAAGTACCCAAGTACCTGTCACAGCCCATCAGAGTACCTGAGTACCTGTCACAGGCCATCAGAGTACCCGAGTACCTGTCACAGACCAACAAAGTTCTCGAGTACCTGTCACAGTCCATCCGAGTACCCGAGTACCTGTCACAGCCCATCAGAGTACCCAAGTACCTGTCACAGTCCATCAGAGTACCTGTCACAGCCAATCAGAGTACCCAAGTACCTGTCACAGTCCATCAGAGTACCCAAGTACCTGTCACAGTCCATCCGAGTACCTGTCACAGGCCATCAGAGTACCCGAGTACCTGTCACAGCCCATCAAAGTACCCGAGTACCTGTCACAGCCCATCAGAGTACTCAAGTACCTGTTCAGCCCAGAATACCCGAGTACCCGTCACAGTCCATCAAAGTACCCGAGTACCCGTCACAGTCCATCAAAGTACCCGAATACCCGTCACAGCCCATCAGAGTACCCGAGTACCTGTCCCAGTGCATCAGAGTACCCGAGTACCTGTCCCAGGCCATCTGAGTGCCCAAGTACCTGTCTCAGGCTATCTGAGTACCCTAGTACCTGTCCCAGGCCATCTGAGTACCCGAGTACCTGTCACAGTTCACCTGAGCACCCGAGTACCTGTCACAGTCCATATGAGTACCTGAGTACCTGTCCCAGGCCATCTGAGTACCCGAGTACCTGTCCCAGGCCATCTGAGTACCCGAGTACCTTTCACAGTTCACCTGAGCACCCGAGTACCTGTCACAGTCCATATGAGTACCCGAGTACCTGTCACAGTCCATATGAGTACCCGAGTGCCTATTTCTGCCCTTCAGAGTACCCAAATACCCGAGTACCTGTCACCAGACCATCAGCGTACTCAAGTACCTATCTGCAGCCCATCAGAGTACCCGTCACAGTCCATCAAAGTACCCGAGTACCTGTCACAGCCCATCAAAGTACCCGAGTACCCGAGTACCTGTCATAGTCCATCAGAGTACCCAAGTACCTGTCACAGCCCATCAGAGTACCCGAGTACCTGTCACAGCCCATCAAAGTATCTGTCACAGCCCCTCAAAGTACCCTAGTACCTGTCACAGCCCATCAGAGTACCCGTGTACCTGTCACAGTCCATCAGAGTACCCGGGTACCTGTCACAGCCCATCAGAGTACCCGAGTACCTCTCACAGTCCATCCGAGTACCCGAGTACCTCTCACAGTCCATCCGAGTACCCGTCACAGCCCATCAGAGTACCCAGGTACCTGTCACAGTCCATCCGAGTACCTGTCACAGCCTATCACTGCCCTTCAGAGTACCCAAATACCCGAGTACCTGTCACCAGACCATCAGCGTACTCAAGTACCTATCTGCAGCCCATCAGAGTACCCGTCACAGTCCATCAGAGTATCCAATTACCTGTCACAGTCCATACGAGTACCTGTCACAGCCCATCAGAGTACCCGAGTACCTGTCACAGCCCATCAGAGTACCCGAGTATCTGAGTACCTGTCACAGGCCATCAGAGTACCCGAGTACCTGTCACAGCCCATCAAAGTACCCGAGTACCTGTCACAGCCCATCAGAGTACCCAAGTACCTGTCACAGCCCATCAGAGTACCCAAGTACCTGTTACAGCCCAGAGTACTCGAGTACCCGTCACAGTCCATCAAAGTACCGGAGTACCTGTCACAGCCCATCAAAGTACCCGAGTACCTGTCCCAGTCCATCAGAGTACCCGAGTACCTGTCCCAGGCCATCTGAGTGCCCTAGTGCCTGTCCCAGGCCATCTGAGTACCCGAGTACCTGTCACAGTTCACCTGAGCACCAGAGTACCTTTCACAGTCCATATTAGTACCCGAGTACCTGTCACAGTCCATATGAGTACCTGAGTGCCTATCACTGCCCTTCAGAGTACCCAAATACCAGAGTTCCTGTCACCAGACCATCAGCGTACTCAAGTACCTATCTGCAGCCCATCAGAGTACCGAGTACCTGTTTGCAGCCCATTCCTCATAGAATACATGTTGGGTGTTTGCTTTCCAAAATGGGGTAATTTTGTGAGTAATTTCACCGTCCTGGTGCTCCAGGACCTTCAAAAGTGTGATAGGTAGGAATGAAATGAGATGTGTCATTTATGCTCCTCGAACGCCCGAAGGTACTACTTCAATGTTCGGCCTCTCTATGTGAATAGGCTGTGTAAAAGTCCTACACATGTGGTATCGCCATACTCGGGAAGAGTAGTAGAATGTGTTTTGGGGTGTAATTTTTGCTATATACATGCTATGTGTTAGAAATAACTTATAAATTGACAACTTTTTGTAAAAAAAAAAAAAAAAAAAAATGCGTTTTCATTTTTTTCCACATTTTCCAAAAATTTCTGGAAAAAATGAACCGTTCAAAAGACTCATTATGCCTCACAGATTATACGTTGGAGTGTTTGCTTTCAAAAATAGGGTCATTTTATGGGCAATTCCATTGTTCTGGTACTCCAGGGCCTTCAAAAGTGTAATAGTTGGCTGTGAAATGAGATGTGTCATTTTTGCTCGTAGAACGCCTAAAGGTGCCACTTCACTGTTGGTGCTCTGTATGTGGCCAGGCTGTGTAAAAGTCTCACACATGTGGTATCGCCATACTCGGGAAGAGTAGCAGAATGTATTTTGGGGTGTAATTTGTTGTATGCATATGCTGTGTGTGAGAAATAACCTGATAATATGACAATTTTGTAAAAAAATAAAAAACCTTAATTTTGCAAAGAATTGTGGGAAAAAATGACAACTTAAAAAAACTCACCATGCTACTTACTTAATACCTTGGGGGGAATGTCTGCTTTCTAAAAAGGGGTCATTTGGGGGGTATTTGTACTTTCCTGACTTGTTAGAGCCAGTTCACACAGGGGCGACTCAGATCCGACTTCAGGCCGCCCCTAGTCGCCTCAGGTCGGACAACATTCATAAAAATCAATGTAAGTGAATGAGAGCCGCCTTAATGCACACTACTGAAGTTGCTCCGACTTCAGAAAAGGTTCCTGTACTACTTCAATCCAACTTGGGGCGACTGGTACCCATTGATTTCAATGGAGGTCGCCTACAAGTCGGATCTCCGTCTATACGGAGGCGACTCTCACGGAATTATCAGCTCTCAAGAGGGAACTCCGCGCCAAATTTATAAAGAAAAATTGGCGTGGGTTCCCCCTCCGAGAGCATACCAAGCCCTTAGGTCTGGTATGGATTCTAAGGGGAACCCCCTATGCCGAAAAAACGGCAGGAGGGTCCCCCCCAGATCATTACCAGACCCTTATCCGAGCACGCTACCCGGCCGGCCAGGAAAGGGGGTGGGGACGAGCGAGCGCCCCCCCCCCTCCTGAGCCGTACCAGGCCGCGTGCCCTCAACATGGGGGGTGCCTTGGAGAAGGGTGTTGATGAGGACAAGGGCCTCTTCCCGACAACCCTGGCCGTTGGTTGTCGGGGTCTGGGGGCGGGGGGCTTATCGGAATCCGGGAGCCCCTTTAATAAGGGGACCCCCGGATCGCGGCCCCCCACCCTATGTGAATGAGTATGGGGTACAATGTACCCCGACCCATTCACCTGTCAAAAAAAAAAAAAAAACACAACACACAAGGGTTAAAATAGTTTATTGCACAGCTCCGGGGGTCTTCTCGCCGGACTCCTCCGCTATCTTCTGCTAGGTTGCATGGTGGAAACAGAGACGCAATCGATAATTAATAACTTATGAACGTATCTTAACTATTGATTAAAAATCCACTTCCACGTGTGTGTCATTTTGATCGGATGGGTTGTTGCCTATACAGCGACTATTCCTAGCAACCATTAAGCTGGCGACACACTATACAATCTACTATGTATTAGAAGGACATATCTGAACAACCCAATCTATCTGTACCCAATCAGGCAGGCCCTTGCATACAAAGGTAGGGATGAGCTTCCTGTTCGAGTCGAAACATACGTTCGTCTCGAACATCGGCTGTTCGCCCGTTCGGCGAATTCCGAATGTTATGGGCCATTCGTGCCAAATTCGTGTGGCGCTCACGGCCCACAATGCACTGCGATGGCGGAGTGCATTGCTGGCTCATGATTGGCCAAGCATGCACTGTGACCCCACATACTTGGCCAATCACAGCGCCGGCAGCGAGGAGAGCCATGATTGGCCACAGGCAGGATGCCTGTGGCCAATCATAGCTCAGGCTGTGTAGTACATGCCCCACACTATATAAGGCCGCCAGCGCGGTGGCCTTGTGTAGTGTGTTGGCATCTGTAGCAGTTAGTGGGTGTTCTGTGTACCTTCAACACAGTATACACCGATCGTTATCGGCCGATTTTTCGTTCTTGCTCTTCTGTAGTGGTTGTTGTCTGCGTGCCCTGACCGCAGTATACACCTCTATATTCACCTATATAGCTAGCGATATATCTATCTTTTATAATAGAGCTTTCAGTCAGTGTTAGGAGATTATGCGTGCTGTCTGCATGCTCTGAACGCAGTATACACCGCTATATCCACCTATATAGCTAACTATCTTGCTCGTTTTAAATAGAGCTTGCAGTCAGTTGTAGGAGATTGAGCTACACTTTAAAAATGTACCAGTTGAAAATTACAAACAGATTCAACTTAACACAACAAATCTACACAGTCCCTGTCTTGTTTGCACCGCCTGTATACTACTGTTCTGAGTATATAGGGCCTGGGGGCCACACGCATTTCCTTTTTTTAATATGGGTACGTGGTTCCCCTTAATATGCGTACCAGACCCAAAGGGGCTGGTAATGGGCAGGGAGGGCTACCCATGCCATTTTTCTCAATGATTTTCAACCATATTGCAGGAACCAGATATAACATTAAAACCGCAAGCAGTTTTAAATGACCTTTTTTGCGTTAAATGTCATTTTGTGCAGGGACTGTTTTAAACACGGGAAACACGTGGCACTTCACAGGCATACCACAGACACCCCCCAGGCACGATATTTCAAGGAATATTTAGCTTTTTTTTTCACTTTAATCGTCATTAAAATCAGTGCTCCCGCCAAAACGGCCATTTTTAAAACTTTTTTTTGCATTGACCCATGTCCCCTGGGGCAGTGTTACGTACCTGGGATGTGAGCCTGACGTGCAGAGGAAGGCCTCTCGTACAACTCCGGCTCACGGACCACTGGTATTGATACAGCAGCCACAGGAGCACGGTGGGGTATGAGTGCCTGTAAAACAGTTCCAGTAGTAGTGGTGATCAGCAGGCAGATGGTGGATGAACTCACACGAGCAGGACCAAATGCTGGTTTGCAGGGCTGGGAGCTGAAGCAGGCTGGATGAACAAGATGCAGAGTCAGACAGGCCGGGTCGGTATTAATCAGGCAGATCGGGCATAGACGGTAGGCAGAAGGGAGGTCAGGTCACAAGCCAAGTAGTACCGGAAGATCAGCAGACAGAATCAGCAGGCAGGATCAGAGTCAAGGGAAGCCGGGATCAGAACAGGCAGCAGGCAGTCACTGGTAACAACAAGCTGGATAGGATTCAGAGGTCACACAGGAAACAACACAGAAGCTGCAGACCAAACAGCAATGAACCTCTGAAGGAGCCCTGTTTAAATAGCCCGCCTGACTTCAGTATTAGTGACAGGTGTGTGTCTTAAAGTGCTAGTACCCATGCGTGCACGCCGGGATCTTACATGGAAAGCCAGTCTTCCCTGACAGGCAGGAGCCAGGTCCCCAAACCCTTTTTAGGACAGTATCTTGCATATTAGCCGTTAAAATTAGCACTTTTAACCACTTCCCGACCGCCGCACGACGATGTACGTCGACAGAATGGCACGGGCAGGCATATGGGCGTACATGTACGTCCCTGCCTTCCCGCAGGTCGGGGGCCCGATCGGGCCCCCGCCCGGTGCCCGCGGCGGTCGGTATTCGTTCGGGAACGATCCGGGATGAGGGGGCGGCCATTCATTCATGGCCACCCCCTCGCGATCGCTCCCGACGAATAGAAAGTCTTCGTGACATCACTTCCTCTCCTGCAATGTAAACACAGGAGAGGAAGTGCTGTAATCTCTCCTCCGTGTCGGTATTTTTCGTTCCGACACCGAGGAGAGAGGATCGGTGAGTTGCACCAACACGACACTTTACAGTAGAACATGCCAGGCACACTCACACCCCCCCGATCACCCCCCCAATTACCCCTGCCCCCCAGTCACAGTGACACCAATGTCATTTTTTTTTTTTTTGCATTGGTGTCATTTGTGACTGTAATAACTGTTAGGGCAGTTAGGGTTAGCCCCCTTTAGTTCTAATGTACCCCCCTAACCCCCCCAATAAAGGTTTAACCCCGTGATCACCCCCCGTCACCAGTGTCACTAAGGCTGGATTCACATTGCAGCGGTTTATGAGAACGAATGTGATTCGCACCGCACTGCAGTGCAAATCACATCCGATCTCTGTGCGATTCGAGTTCAGCCATTCGCCGCACCCGCCGCAAATTCGCACGGGACCCTTTTTTTAGTCCGCAGCAGAATCGGATCGCATGGGTGTTCACACCATGCGATCCGAGTTTGCAGATCGCACTGCGATATGCGAACTGATCTGGGGGTGTCATTAACATTTCACTGACACTCCCAGCAGTTCGCATAGGGCAGTGTGAACTGCCGCCGGGAGGCATGCGATGCGGGAACCCGCCGCGGATTCGTGGCATTCCCACATCGCTCCAGTGTGAACCCAGCCTAATAAGCGATCATTTTTCTGATCGCTGTATTAGTGTCACAGGTGACGCTAGTTAGGCAGGTAGGTATTTAGGTTCGCCGCAGCTTTTTATAGCACCAGGGACCCCCATATACTATATAAAGCCCCCTGATTGCCCCCTAGTTAACCCTTTCACCAGTGATCACCATATAACTGTTACAGGTGACGCTGGTTGGTTAGTTATTTTTTTATAGTTTCAGGGCACCCGCCATTTATTACCTAATAAAGGTTTAACCCCCTGATCACCCAGCGGGTGTCATTTGTGACTGTAATAACTTAGGGCAGTTAGGGTTAGCCCCCTTTAGTTCTAAGGTACCCCCCTAACCCCCCCAATAAAGGTTTAACCCCGTGATCACCCCCCGTCGCCAGTGTCACTAAGGCTGGGTTCACATTGCAGCGGTTTATGAGAACGGATGTGATTCGCACCGCACTGCAGTGCAAATCACATCCGATCTCTGTGCGATTCGAGTTCAGCCATACAGATAGTATGGCTGAATTCGTGTCGCATCCGCCGCACCCGCCGCAAACTCGCACGGGACCCTTTTTTTGGTCCGCAGCAGAATCGGATCGCATGGGTGTTCACACCATGCGATCCGAGTTTGCAGATCGCACTGCGATATGCGAACTGATCTGGGGGTGTCATTAACATTTCACTGACACTCCCAGCAGTTCGCATAGGGCAGTGTGAACTGCCGCCGGGAGGCATGTGATGCGGGAACCCGCCGCGCATTCGTGGCGTTTCCACATCGCTCCAGTGTGAACCCAGCCTAATAAGCGATCATTTTTCTGATCGCTGTATTAGTGTCACAGGTGACGCTAGTTAGGCAGGTAGGTATTTAGGTTCGCCGCAGCTTTTTATAGCGCCAGGGACCCCCATATACTACCGCATAAAGCCCCCTGATTGCCCCCTAGTTAACCCTTTCACCAGTGATCACCATATAACTGTTACAGGTGACGCTGGTTGGTTAGTTATTTCTTTTATAGTTTCAGGGCACCCGCCATTTATTACCTAGTCTCACTAGTGTACCCCTAAATTTAGGGGTGTCTACTTTCCAAAATGGGGTCATTTGGGGGGGGTTTGTGCCATCTTGGCATTTTATGGCCTTCAAAACTGTAACGCCCTTAGAAAGCCTGAAGGCGGTGCTTGGTTTTCGGGGCCCGGTACGCGGCTAGGCTCCCAAAAAATCCCACACATGTGGTATCCCCATACTCAGGAGAAGCAGCAGAATTTATTTTGGGGTGTCATTTCACATATGCCCATGGCATGCGTGAGCAATATATCATTTAGTGACAACTTTGTGAAAAAAAAATAAAAAAAAATTAAAGTTTGTAATTTTCCCGCAACTTGTAGCAAAATATAAAATATTCCATGGACTCAACATGCCTCTCAGCAAATAGCTTGGGGTGTCTACTTTCTAAAATGGGGTCATTTGTGGGGGTTTTGTGCCATCTTGGCATTTTATGGCCTTCAAAACTGTAATAGGTAGTGAGAAGTGAAATCAAAAATTTACGCCCTTAGAAAGCCTGAAGGCGGTGCTTGGTTTTCGGGGCCCCGTACGCGGCTAGGCTCCCAAAAAGTCCCACATATGTGGTATCCCCGTACTCAGAAGAAGCAGCAGAATTTATTTTGGGGTGTCATTTCACATATGCCCATGGCATGCGTGAGCAATATATCATTTAGTGACAACTTTGTGTAAAAACAACTTTGTGTTTTTTTTTTGTCATTATTCAATCGCTCGAGGCAAAAAAATAAAATATTCAATGGGCTCAACATGCCTCTTATCAATTTCCTTAGGGGGTCTACTTTCCAAAATGGGGTCATTTGGGGGGGTTTTGTACTGCCCTGCCATTTTAGCACCTCAAGAAATGAGATAGGCAGTCGTAAACTAAAAGCTGCGTAAATTCCAGAAAACGTACCTTAGTTTGTAGATGTGATAACTTTTGCGCAAACCAATAAATATACAATTATTGACTTTTTTTTTACCAAAGACATGTGGCTGAATACATTTTGGCCTAAATGTATGACTAAAATTGAGTTTATTGGATTTTTCTAATAACAAAAAGTAGAAAATATCATTTTTTTTCAAAATTTGCGGTCTTTTTACATTTATATCGCAAAAAATAAAAATCGCAGAGGCAATCAAATACCATCAAAAGAAAGCTCTATTTGTGGGAAGAAAAGGACGCAAATTTTGTTTGGGTACAACATTGCATTACCGCGCAATTACCAGTTAAAGCAGCGCAGTGCCAAATTGTAAAAAGACCTCTGGTCATTTACCAGCAAAATGGTCCGGTCTGAAAGTGGTTAATTTCGAACATTCGAGTCCCATAGACTTCAATGGGGTTCTAACGTTCGTACGAATTTGGGGTCCGTTCGAAAGTTCTGGTGCGAACCGAACCGGAGGGTGTTCGGCTCATCCCTATACAAAGGTGATAGTCGATCTAAAGCAGATTGTATAGTGTATGGTGTATGGTCACCCCTCCCCCCCTCTGGGAGATCTCGGTACAATGCAGGGATTGTAGCGGATTCCTACCTTTTTGAAGTAGCTGTTGGTTCCAATGTTTCCAGACTGATCCTGGAATGGGAGGATCCGCAATTATAATCAGCTGAGCAAATCTCAGGGGTCTAATGAGGAAACCTGAACCCCCCACTGGGCAGTGATGAGCACCGGATTGGTCCGAACTTAGAGGGAAATGCCACCTTTGTGAAAAAAATAAATAAATAAAAATATATGGCAAATAAAAATAAACAGTATTATAGCATATTTTTTTCAGACAAATAGTTTTATTTTTGTGCCATTTATTTACCACGGGGGGGGGGGGGGGGGGGGGGGGGAGTCATTCTTGCTAAAGAAGCAAAGATCGAAGATTTTGAAAAAAAAAACATTTTTCTTTTCATAGTTTGTTATAAAATTTAGCAAACAGATAATTTTTCTCTTTCACTGATGTGTGCTGATGAGGCGGTCACTGATGAGCACTGATAGGTGACACTGATGAGCACTAATAGGTGACAGTGACGGGCACTGATAGGTGACACTGATGAGCACTGATAGGTGGCACTAATTGCCTCTGATAGGCAGCACTTATTGGCACTGATAGGTGACACTGGTGGGCACTGATGAAGCAGCACTGATGAGCACTGATAGGTGGCACTAGTTGCCTCTGATAGGCGGCACTGATGAGCACTGATAGGTGACACTGGTGGGCACTGATAAGGTGACACTGATGGGTACTAATAGGCGGCACTGAGAGGTGACACTGATGGGCACTGAGGCGGCACTGGTGGGTATTGATAGGCGGCACTAATGGACACTGATAGGTGGCACTAATGAGCACTGATGAGGCTGCGCTGATGGGCACTGATGAGGCGACACTGATGGGCACTGATAGGCTGCATTGATGGGCACTGATAAGTGGCACTAATTGCCTCTGATAGGTGGCACTGATAGGCACTGAAAGGTGGGCACAGATAGAGGGCACTGATGGGCAGGGGCGTTGTGGGAGCGGTGTATACAGCACTCCCAAACCGCCCCAAAGAAGCTGCTTGCAGGACTTTTTCTAACGTCCCGCAAGCGCACCACCCCCGTGTGACAGCACTCAGGCTCTCATACTGGGGAGGCAGTTTTCAGGTGCTTTACAGGTGTTGAAAACTGCCTCAGTGTGAAATGGTGCGATTTTCATTGCGATTTTACATTGCAATTTTGGATGGGTGGGACTTGGATGCGACTTTGGCTGTGACTGTTGCACAACTGTCGCATTGAACATAAAGATGCGACTTTTGAGAATTTGCATTGCAGTTTGCGGCACTCAAGTCGCATGCAAGTCGCATCAGAGTAGTGCAGAACCTTTTTAAAGTCACTGCGACTTTACGTCTCATAGATTTGAACGCCTTTCATTGAAATACATGGGCTGTGACTTGCAATGCGACTTCAGGTATCCAAAAATGGCATGACAAGTCCCACAAGTGTGAATGGAGCAGTTCAACCTTCGAAAATAAGTTGTCACTCCCGGCAAATCAGCTGTGGCTATATTAGGTCAATAATGTCATAAGTATCCCCGCCCCTTTGTTACGCGTGGCTCCAGCGCAGGGAATGCCCCGGTGGCAGCTGATTGGATGCTGACCTTGCGGGAATGACAGCTTGCTCCCAGGTTCAGTCCAATCCTAAATTCAGACCCAACCCGTGCTCATCCCTTCTAGGGAGGATCCCACCAAAGCTGAAATTCTTATTGCAGGGGATGCCTAAAATGACATTTCTATTTTAGTTGCAGGCAGCCAGTGAGCCAACCACAGAAGCAGGGAATGACGTGTCTGTAACATTGGCCATTTCCCTGTGTTTTCTCTAATGCAGTGGTCTCCAAACTGTGGCCTTGGGGGTCAGATGTGGCCCTTTACTTGCTTTTATGTGGCCCTTAGGGCACTATTTCATTAACTGATACCAACAACATTAATTCCCCTCACTGACACCAATGAAGGCGCACAATTCCTCCCAATGACACCAACAATGAGGCTCGTTGACACCAAAGATGGGACACAAATCCTCCCAATAACACCAATGAAAGGACACAATTCCTCCCAATGACACCCACAATGAGGCCCAGTGACACCAATGATGGGACACAAATCCTCCCAATGACACCCACAATGAGGCCCGGTGACACCAATGATGGAACACAATTCCACCCAATGACACCAACAATGAGGCCCAGTGACACCAATGAAAGGAAACAAATCGCCACCATTACTAGCAAAAAATAAATAAATATGAAAAGTCCCTAAATCTATCCCCTATTTTGTAGACGCAATAACTTCTGCGCAAATCAATCAGTATACACTTATTGGGATTTTTTTTTTACCAAAAATATGTAGAAGAATATATATTGGACTAAATTGATGAAGACATTTTTTTTTTTTGGATGTGTTTTATAGCAGAAAGTAAAGATTATTATTTTTTTTCAAAAATTGTTGATCTTTTTTTGTTGTATAACGCAAAAAATAAAAAAAAATTGCGAAAACCAAGCAATATACACTTATTGCGATTTTTTTACCAAAAATATGTAGAAGAATACGTATCAGCCTAAACTGATAAAAAAAAATGTTTTTTTAAAAAAAACAAAGAACAAAAAACAAGGGATATTTATTAAAGCAAAAAGTAAAAGATATTGTATTTTTTTTTTTCAAAATTGTCGCTCTTCTTTTGTTTATAGCGCAAAAAATAAAAACCGCAGAGGTGATCAAATACCACCAAAAGAGAGTTCTATTTGTGGTAAAAAAAAAAAAAAGGACATTGATTTTATTTGTGTACAGAGTTGCGCGACCGGAGCTGACGTGGTTAAAGTTCATGTGTGTAAAGGCAGGTGTCCCAATACTTTTGGTAATATAGTGTATAGATATATATTTATTTAATAAATAATCAAGCTTGCTTCTATTTATTTATTTATTTTCCTTATTAACCCTTTCACCTGTAGCAAACACTTATTAATCCCTATTAACTTCTTTTTTTTTTTTTTTTTTTTAATCCAGCTTCAGAAAATTAGAATTTTTTTTTGTAATAATTTCTTTCTATAAAAAAATCAGTATAGAGGTGCTCTGTCGCCACCTCGCGGCCACTTAGCCTCACTACAGTTTATGGGAAAAAAATATCAAATTATAACCAACCATGCAGTGAGTTTACGCCATTTATTACATTTTTAATTTTTTTAATTTTTTTAAATAAATTAGGGGTTTCTTTTAATGTTTTGCCACACCTTATGGTTATATCATATTGCGGGAAATATTTAACACTCTCTTTTCATTTTTTTTTCTTCTGGTGAGTTTTAGAATTTTTTTGTGGATAAATAGCTTATACTTAAAGCGGTTCTTCACCCTAAAGGGGAAGTTCCGCTAGTATTATCCCTCCCCCCCTCCGGTGCCACAATCGGCACCTTTCGCGGGGGGAGGGGGGTGCAGTTACCTGGATAATCCAGGTATCTGCACCTACTTCCGGCCAGACCGCCGCATGGCTCCGCCCCCCCCCCGTTGTGTTCTGGGAAACACACAGTTCCCAGAGACACAGCGGGGGACCATAAGAGAAGCGCAGCGCAACTCGCGCATGCGCAGTAGGGAACCGGGCAGTGAAGCCCTCATGCTTCACTT
The DNA here is from genome assembly GCF_037356315.1 of Lithobates pipiens. Lineage (NCBI taxonomy): Eukaryota > Metazoa > Chordata > Amphibia > Anura > Ranidae > Lithobates > Lithobates pipiens. Next base: position 104,667,074 of record NW_027507685.1, on the reverse strand, counting down.
CCCGATTCCCTGACAGAGGATGGCGGCGGTGGCTGCAGCGAGACGAGCGATCGCTCGTTATCTGCCGCCGACATCGCTGGAACCTGGGACAGGTAAGTGTGATATTATTAAAAGTCAGCAGCTGCAATATTAGTAGCTGCTGGCTTTTAATATTTTTTTTTTAGGTGCAGCTCCTCTTTAAAGGAAAACGAAAACTATAAGCAAATAAAAAAATAATAAAATAAAAAAGAAGACTGCAGTCTGTCAATCAGTTTTTGATTACTTATTTGTTATTATTATTATCATTTTTTTAATTTACTTATTTATTTTGCCCCCCCCTGTAGCTCAGCTTTTACTATCTGTTGATCCGACCATTAATAGTATACAGTCGCCCATAGTAATGAATGACTAACCCCGGGCAAAGCCAGGCTGCATCTCAAGGTGTACGGCCTTATGCATGCGCAGGCTTATGCTTATAGCTGCGTGAACCCCCCTACATACAGCCATTCATTATTATTTTGCACCTGCATGCAGCAGCTATGTTTTCCAGCATGGAAATACACCCAGCATTTATTGGTGGCCATACACACTACAATTTGATTGTGCAATCTCTCTACAATTAAATTTACCAAAATTATGAGGGCAAATCAAAGCAACCCATTCAATTTTTCTCCAATCTCTTGGGCTCTTATGTGACATGGTGGTCGATCTAATGGATTATAGTGGTGGTGGCAGGACAAGATCATCCCATGCCCAGGGAAAAGATGCCAATTGCGCCCTCCCCCACCCCCTTCATTATGTGCTATCTTAAGAGAAGAAGAGGGAGAGAGAGCACAGCCCCGCACCTCCTCCCAGCTCTTTCCTTCTCTCCTCCCCATTTGCAGCGCTGGGCTGACAGGAGTAGTGATGTCACTACTCCTGTCAGGCTTATAGAAGCAGGAACTTGAGGCACCTCCATCCCTTTTACATCTAAATCTGCAGAGCTCCCCTGTTACATCTGAATCTGCAGAGCTCCCCTTTTACATCTGAATCTGCAGAGCTCCCCTTTTACATCTGAATCCGCCGAGCTCCCCTTTTACATCTGAATCCGCCGAGCTCCCCTTTTACATCTGAATCCGCCGAGCTCCCCTTTTACATCTGAATCTGCAGAGCTCCCCTTTTACATCTGAATCTGCAGAGTTCCCCTTTTACATTTTAATCTGCAGAGCTCCCTTATTACATCTGAATCTTCAGGGCTCCCCTTTTACATCTGAATCTTCAGAGCTCCCCTTTTACATATGAATCTGCAGAGCTCCCCTTTTACATCTGAATCTGCAGAGCTCCCCTATTACATCTGAATCTGCAGAGCTCCCCTATTACATCTGAATCTGAAGAGCTCCCCTATTACATCTGAATCTGCAGAGTTCCCCTTTTACGTCTGAATCTGCAGAGCTCCCCTATTACGTCTGAATCTGCAAAGCTCCCCTTTTACATCTGAATCTGCAAAGCTCCCCTTTTTCATCTGAATCTGCAAAGCTCCCCTTTTACATCTGAATCTGCAAAGCTTCCCTTTTACATCTGAATCTGCAAAGCTCCCCTTTTACATCTGAATCTGCAGAACTCCCCTTTTACATCTGAATCTGCAGAGCTCCCCTATTATATCTGAATCTACAGAGCTCCCCTTTTACATATGAACCTGCAGAGCTCCCCTTTTACTTCTTAATCTGCAGAGCTCCCCTTTTGCATCTGAATCTGCAGAACTCCCCTATTACATCTGAATCTGCAGAGCTCCCCTTTTACAGCTGAATCTGCAGAGCTCCCCTTTTACATCTTAATCTGCAGAGCTCCCCTTTTACATCCGAACCTGCAGAGATCCCCTTTTACATCTTAATCTGAAGAGCTCCCCTTTTACATCTGAATCTGCAGAGCTCCCCTATTACATCTGAAGCTGCAGAGCTCCCCTATTAAATCTGAATCTGCAGAGCTCCCCTATTACATCTGAATCTGCAGAGCTCCCCTTTTACATCTGAATCTGCAGAGCTCCCCTTTTACATCTGAATCCGCCGAGCTCCCCTTTTACATCTGAATCTGCTGAGCTCCCCTTTTACATCTGAATCTGCAGAGCTCCCCTTTTACATCTGAATCTGCAGAGTTCCCCTTTTACATTTTAATCTGCAGAGCTCCCCTATTACATCTGAATCTTCAGAGCTCCCCTTTTACATCTGAATCTTCAGAGCTCCCCTTTTACATATGAATCTGCAGAGCTCCCCTTTTACATCTGAATCTGCAGAGCTCCCCTATTACATCTGAATCTGCAGAGCTCCCCTATTACATCTGAATCTGCAGAGTTCCCCTTTTACGTCTGAATCTGCAGAGCTCCCCTATTACATCTGAATCTGCAAAGCTCCCCTTTTACATCTGAATCTGCAAAGCTCCCCTTTTACATCTGAATCTGCAAAGTTTCCCTTTTACATCTGAATCTGCAAAGCTCCCCTTTTACATCTGAATCTGCAGAACTCCCCTTTTACATCTGAATCTGCAGAGCTCCCCTATTATATCTGAATCTACAGAGCTCCCCTTTTACATCTGAACCTGCAGAGCTCCCCTTTTACTTCTTAATCTGCAGAGCTCCCCTTTTGCATCTGAATCTGCAGAACTCCCCTATTACATCTGAATCTGCAGAGCTCCCCTTTTACAGCTGAATCTGCAGAGCTCCCCTTTTACATCTTAATCTGCAGAGCTCCCCTTTTACATCCGAACCTGCAGAGCTCCCCTTTTACATCTTAATCTGAAGAGCTCCTGTTAGGATTTTCAGATAGTGAGTGTGACTTGGTGGAAGGGGACCTCTCTTACGGCTCTGGTTCTAGTCTCTCTGGAATGGGAACAGGGAGACCGGAGCGCAGCGGGGTAGGAGGGTCCAGCCAGGTGCAGCAGCAGATGCTAGGTAGGTAGAGATCTTCAGGTGCAGGAGCTCTCTGTAGCAAGAAGGCAGCTGGTGGAGAAAGGCCACGGACCGTGGAACCAGGATGGGTGGATCTCTGGATGAGGAGGTAGCAGACACAGAAGCAAGCAGGAGCCAGCAGAAGAATCAGGTAACAAGCAGAGGTTCGGCAACAGGAATCAGTCCAAGAAGGGTCAAACAAGCCGGGGTCGGAGCAGGAGAGATCAGCGGAGTCAACGGAGCCGGGTCAGGTATCAGATAGGGTTCAGGCAGAATAACAGATCACTTCGGGTACAAGCTGCAGACGAACAGCACAGAACCCCCGCAGCTGTGCCTTTAAAAAGGGCCACTGGCGCCAATCGTGCTAACGCGCGCCCGTGCGTGCGTGTACCGCGCGCACATACGAACGACGTGCACCCGCGTGCGTCTGAAGACGCTCGTGCCCACGACGACCCGCGGCACGAACGCGCGTGCGCGTACGGAGACCCGATCGCACAGAACGGGCGGATTCCTGACATTGCCCCCCCACAAGGGGCAACCTCCGGGTGCCCCTAGTGGCTCTTTTCTCCGGGTGTGCAGCAAAAAAGGCCTGGATTAGTCTATTAGCATGTAAGTTAGCAGCAGGTTCCCATGAATTATTCTCCGGGCCATAGCCCTTCCATTTAATCAGAAACTGACCTTGTCCCCGTCGTCTTCTGAAGTCCAGGATGGCCTCCACTTCAAATTCCTCGCTGCCATCAATCAGCACAGCGTCAGGTGGCCTTGTTCCTCTACCAGGGAAGGGATCGGGTACAGCAGGCTTAAGCAGAGCTACATGGAAGACTGGGTGTATTCTCATGGAATCAGGTAAGGACAATTCATATGACACCTCGTTAATCCTCCTCTTAACAGGAAACGGACCCAGAAATTTGGGTGCCAACTTCCTAGAGGGGCAGGCTAATTTTAAGTTAGAAGAAGACAGCCATACCTGGTCCCCGACTTGAAGGATCAATTCTCCCCTTCTCCCTCGATCGAAGCTCCTCTTGCTGTCAGCCTGAGCCTTGGTTATGGCCTCCTGCAGGGTCCGGTTATTCCGCTGAAGAAAAGATACTGTGTCCTGTACTGCTGGAACATGGGATTCTGTAAGGATATCGGGAAGAAAAGACAGGTTAAAACCGTAATTAGCAAAGAACGGGGACTGCCCTGTGGTAGCATGGCTGGCATTGTTGTAGGCGAATTCCGCCAGAGGTAACAGGGAAACCCAATCGTCCTGAACAAAGGAAGAAAAACATCTGATGTATTGCTGGAGGGTTTGATTGGTGCGTTCCGTTTGCCCATTGGTCTGTGGGTGGTAGGCGGAGAACAGGGCCAACTCTATTTTCAAAGCTTCACATAGGGCTCTCCAGAAACGAGAGGTGAACTGAACCCCTCTATCAGATACGATGTTGGTGGGTACCCCGTGAAGCCTGATTATCTCCTTGATGAAAATGTGGGCAGTCTCGGTCGCGGAGGGGGTTCCCTTTAAGGGTAGGAAGTGGGCCATCTTAGACAAACGGTCACAAACCACAAAGATGGCAGTACAGTTCTCAGAAGGGGGAAGTTCCACAATAAAATCCATAGTAATCATCCGCCAGGGGCGGTCGGGTGCGGGAAGAGGTTTAAGCAGCCCCCAGGCCCGATTTCTGGGGACCTTATTCCGGCTACACACGGGGCAAGAATTCACGTATTGCTTGCAGAACTCCCTCATGCCTGGCCACCAGAAGGAGCGTTGTAAAAGCTCCAAAGTCTTGCGGACACCAAAGTGCCCTGCGAGCGGATGGTCATGGAGGAGACCCAAGACCTTTATTCTGACGTCTTCAGGGACGAAGATCAGATTGTCCTTCCAAAGCAGGCCCTCCCTGGATGCTAATGAAATTCCTGGGGGACAGGAGGATGTGGAGGAAGCACTTCTTAACAGAGACACTAGGTCTGGCTGAATGAGTAGAAAGGTGTTAGCAGGGAGGATGGTATCCGGGGGCGCGGTATCCTTGGAACTGTCAAACATGCGGGAGAGCGCATTCGGCTTCACATTTCTTGATCCAGGGCGATAGGTTATGTGAAAGCAGAACCGAGAGAAGAAGAGGGCTCAGCGGGCCTGCCGAGGTTTTAGACGTTTAGCGGTACGGAGGTACTCGAGATTCTTGTGATCCGTGTAGATGAACACGGGGTGTACCGCCCCCTCAAGTAAGTATCTCCACTCCTCCAAAGCAGACTTAATGGCAAGTAATTCTCGGTCACCCACCTAATAATTCCTCTCCGCCGGAGAGAGTTTTTTCGGGAAAAGAACCCCACGGGGTGCATCAGGTCATCTTTACCTAGGCGCTGGGAAACCACCGCCCCTACTGCTATCTCAGAGGCATCTACCTCCAGAATATAGGGTCTAGACGGATCCGGGTGACTGAGGATGGGAGCAGAGGTAAACAAGTCCTTGAGTTTCTTGAAGGCGGCCTGGGCTTCAGGACCCCAATGAAAACGCATATTTTGCTTAGTGAGCTGGGTGATGGGGGAGATAATGGCTGAGAACCCCTTAATAAATTTTCTATAGAAATTGGCGAAGCCCACAAAGCGTTGGATGCCCTTTTTGTCGGTGGGGGCTGGCCATTCGAGGACAGCAGCAACTTTTTGTGGGTCCATCCTGATGCCTGCTGGGGAGATTTCAAGGCTGAGAAATTGGATATCCTGTTGCTCAAATTTACATTTTTCGGCTTTAGCGTAAAGTCCATGTTGCCGGAGCCAAAGCAGTACTCTGCCGACGTGTCCCCGGTGCTGTTCCAGGGACCTGGAGAAGATCAGGATGTCATCAAGATATACGATAACGAAAATATCCAAAAAGTCCCGGAAAACATCGTTAATCAAGTGCTGGAAGGTGGCTGGGGCGTTGCACAACCCGAAAGGCATCACTAGGTACTCGTAGTGCCCAAAGTGAGTTCGGAACGCAGTCTTCCACTCGTCACCTGCTTGTATACGGACCAAGTTATAGGCTCCCCTCAAATCCAATTTGGTAAAGATAGTAGCCGACCTCAGTTTTTGAAAGAGTTCCGGAATCAGGGGTAGGGGATAGCGATTTTTAATCGTGATTCTGTTCAGCTCTCGATAGTCCACACAAGGTCGAAGGGTCTGGTCTTTTTTAGTAACGAAAAATATTCCAGCACCGGCAGGAGACGTGGAGTGACGGATGAACCCCTTCTTGAGGTTCTCGGAGATGTAGGCCTTCAGGGCCTCTTGCTCCTTTTAGGACAAAGGGTAGACACGTCCAAACGGGATCTCTGCCCCAGGAAGGAGCTCAATGGGACAATCGTAGGGGCGATGCGGGGGAAGGGAATCAGCCCCCCGTTTACTGAAGACGTCCAGAAACTCGTGGTAAGGCTCGGGGACTGATTGACATAAGTCCAGGTCTGGGTCTAGGCAGAGAAGCGTTCCGGACTGTACAGAAGCCCCAGGAAGACAGTGGTCCTGGCAGTAAGGGGAGAGGAACCTCACCTCCCCGGAAGACCAGTCAATGGAGGGATTGTGTACCTGCAGCCATGGTATGCCCAGGATCACAGGAAAAAGTGGTGACGAAATGACATCAAGAGGTAATAGTTCCGTATGTCGGCAGGAGGTGGTGGTGGGTAGTGGAAGGGTCTCCTGGGTGACTCGGCCAGATTTAATTTGGGAACCATCGGCCAGGAAGATAGAGAGTCCATGAGGTTTTTTCTGGAGTGGAATGGAATGTAAGTTGGTGAAGGCAGCGTCAGGAAGCAACTGCAGGCCCCGGAGTCAAGGATGGCGTTGACGTGGATCGTTCTTCCCTGTAGCTGAAATGAGAGCAGAAGGGCAACATGGAAAGAGTTGGAAGGCAGGGTTATGGAACTGTGAGACACTGAAGAGAGGCACTTACGTGTCTTAACAGGGCAGTTGGCCACATAATGTCCGGAACCGCCACAGTATAGGCACAAGTTCATCTGTCGGCGGCGGGCTCGCTCTTCAGGAGACAGGGTAGGCCGGAGTAATCCAAGCTGCATGGGTTCCTCAGGAGCGGGAGTAACACTGGCAGGCCCCCCTTGAGGGGGAGGAGAGAAGAAAGGTGTGGAAGACGGGGTTCTGGCGGTCATCCAGGCAGGTCTCTGGGGTTGGGAGGAGCGTTCGGCCCTACGCTCGCGAAGTCTTCGATCGATCCGAATGGCCAGGGCAATTAAGTCCTCTAAGGCGTCAGGGGTACCAACACGGGCTAATTCGTCCTTAAGGCCCTCAGACAGGCCCATGCGAAATTGATGTCTTAGGGCCGACTCGTTCCACTGGGTATCTGCGCTCCAGTGTCTAAAGTCCGAGACATAGTCCTCAGCCGTCCTACGGCCCTGCTGGAGCGCAGTTAATGCGGATTCTGCGGTGGCAGCCCGCTGAGGATCATCGTAAAGTTGAGCCATCCCCTCGAAGAAGGTAGAGAGAGTCTGAGTAAGGGGATTGTCATTCTCCAGAAGGTGGTGGGCCCAGGACTGAGGTTCTCCTTGCAGAAGAGAGATAACAAACCCCACTTTAGTTGCCTCCAGGGAGAAGGTCCTGGGCTGGAGGGCAAAGTATAGCTGGCAGGCGTTGCGAAAAGCCCGGAATTTAGAGCGGTCCCCTGCAAACCTCTCCAGAATGGGAACCCTAGGTTCTGGTGGAAGAATCATGATTGCCGAATGGGCGGCTGGCTGAACAGGGGGAGGCTGAGGTGCGGTGCCTGATGAACCCGGGGTAGAGAGATGCTGAACACGCTCCTCCAACCTGGTGTAGCCATCCTGAAGGGACTTCACGGCCTGGGTGAGAGCCGCAAGGTGGGAGCAGATCTCCTTCATGGCGGAGGCCCCTTCCGCAGACTCAGTCATGGCTGTTCGTACTGTTAGGATTTTCAGATAGTGAGTCTGACTTGGTGGAAGGGGACCTCTCTTACGGCTCTGGTTCTAGTCTCTCTGGAATGGGAACAGGGAGACCGGAGCGCAGCGGGGTAGGAGGGTCCAGCCAGGTGCAGCAGCAGATGCTAGGTAGGTAGAGATCTTCAGGTGCAGGAGCTCTCTGTAGCAAGAAGGCAGCTGGTGGAGAAAGGCCACGGACCGTGGAACCAGGATGGGTGGATCTCTGGATGAGGAGGTAGCAGACACAGAAGCAAGCAGGAGCCAGCAGAAGAATCAGGTAACAAGCAGAGGTTCGGCAACAGGAATCAGTCCAAGAAGGGTCAAACAAGCCGGGGTCGGAGCAGGAGGGATCAGCGGAGTCAACGGAGCCGGGTCAGGTATCAGATAGGGTTCAGGCAGAATAACAGATCACTTCGGGTACAAGCTGCAGACGAACAGCACAGAACCCCCGCAGCTGTGCCTTTAAAAAGGGCCACTGGCGCCAATCGTACTAACGCGCGCCCGTGCGTGCGTGTACCGCGCGCACATACGAACGACGTGCACCCGCGCGTCTGAAGACGCTCGTGCCCACGACGACCCGCGGCACGAACGCGCGTGCGCGTACGGAGACCTGATCGCACAGAACGGGCGGATTCCTGACAGCTCCCCTTTTACATCTGAATCTGCAGAGCTCCCCTATTACATCTGAAGCTGCAGAGCTCCCCTATTAAATCTGAATCTGCAGAACTCCCCTATTACATCTGAATCTGCAGAGCTCCCCTTTTACATCTGAATCTGCAGAGCTCCCCTTTTACATCTGAATCTGCAGAGCTCCCCTTTTACAGCTGAATCTGCAGAGCTCCCCTTTTACAGCTGAATCTGCAGAGCTCCCCTTTTACATCTTAATCTGCAGAGCTCCCCTTTTACATCCGAACCTGCAGAGCTCCCCTATTACATCTGAAGCTGCAGAGCTCCCCTATTACATCTGAAGCTGCAGAGCTCCCCTATTACATCTGAATCTTCAGAGCTCCCCTATTACATCTGAATCTGCATAGCTCCCCTTTTATATCTGAATCTGTAGCATTCCCCTATTACATCTGAATCTGCAGAGCTCCCCTTTTACATCTGAATCTGCAGAGCTCCCGTTTTACATCTGAATCTGCAGATTTTCCCTTTTGCATCGGAATCTGCAGAGCACCCCTTTTACATCTTAATCGGCAGAGCTCCCCTTTTACATCTTAATCTGCAGAGCTCCCCTATTACATCTGAATCTGCAGAGCTCCCCTATTACATCTGAATCTGCAGAGCTCCCCTTTTACAGCTGAATCTGCAGAGCTCCCCTTTTACATCCGAACCTGCAGAGCTCCCCTTTTACATCTGAATCTGCAGAGCTCCCCTATTACATCTTAATCTGAAGAGCTCCCCTTTTACATCTGAATCTGCAGAGCTCCCCTTTTACAGCTGAATCTGCAGAGCTCGCCTTTTACATCTTAATCTGGAGAGCTCCCTTTTTACATCCGAACCTGCAGATCTCCCCTTTTACATCTTAATCTGCAGAACTCCCCTATTACATCTGAATCTCCAGAGCTCCCCTTTTACATCCAAACCTGCAGAGCTCCCCTTTTACATCTTAATCTGAAGAGCTCCCCTTTTACATCTGAATCTGCAGAGCTCCCCTATTACATCTGAATCTGCAGAGCTCCCCTATTACATCTGAATCTGCAGAGCTCCCCTATTACATCTGAATCTGCATAGCTCCCCTTTTACATCTGAATCTGCAGCGTTCCCCTATTACATCTGAATCTGCAGAGCTCCCCTTTTACATCTGAATCTGCAGAGCTCCCCTATTACATCTGAATCTGCAGAGCTCCCCTTTTACATCTTAATCTGCAGATTTTCCCTTTTGCATCTGAATTTGCAGAGCTCCCATTTTACATCTGAATTTTCAGAGCTCCCCCTTTACATCTTAATCTGCAGAGCTCCCCTTTTACATTTTAATCTGCAGGGCTCCCCTTTTACATCTTAATCTGCAGAGCTCCCCTTTTACATCTTAATCTGCCATAGCCCACACAGCGTGAGATCCCCCTGGCAGGCCTATAAAAGGCAGCTCTGCCCCTTGTTTAATTGCTGGCTTGTCTTTTCAGCATCCAGTGTTCCTGTTCCATGCCTGTGTCTGCCTGTTGTGACCCGGATCGTTTTGACCTCCTCTGAATCTCTCCAGCAGTTGACCCTCAGTTTAAGGACTTCTCTACCTGCCTTATCTCTGTATTTGACCCTCAGCTTATTCTAAGGACTTCGCTATTGCCTGAAACCCGTGTTTGACCCTCGGCCTGCTCTAAGGACTTCTCTATTGCTTGACCACTGTGTATGATCCCGGATTGCCTAAGGACTGGCCCAAAGTCTGCACATTCCCCTTCGAGTCAAGAAACAGTACCTCCAAATACACCTGCCAGATGGGTCCCTACCCTGTTCGGGACCTGTTACTCAAGAAACCAGACCCATTCTCACCTCTGCAGACTCTGGCCACCAAGAATTTCTTTGCTTTGACATCATAAGTTCACCCATGTTCCCTATCATCTTGGGATTCCCATGGTTGCAGGCTCATGACCCCCTATATGAGAATCTCAAAAAAGGGTTCATCCGTCCTTCTTCCCCAGCTGGAGCGGGTATCGTCTTTGTAGAAGAAAAAGATGGATCTCTGAGACCTTTTGTGGACTATAGGGAACTCAATAAAATTACTATTAAGAACCGATCCCCGCTCCCTCTCATCCCTGAACTTTTTCAACATTTCCAAACCGCTCAAATATTTACCAAACTGGATCTACGGGGGGAATACAACCTTGTTCAGATACATGCCGGAGACAAGTGGAAGACAGCTTTTAGATTCAGGTTTGGGCACTTTGAATATTTAGTGATGTCCTTTGGGCTCTGCAATGCCCCGGCCACGTTTCAGCACCTAGTAAATTACATCTTCCGTGAGTACCTGGATAACTTTGTGATTGTCTATCTTGATGACATTTTGATAATTCCCACTACAGTAGAGTTGCATCGAATCCATGTAAAGAAGGTACTCTCAATTCTCAGGAAACATGGTTTGTTCTTGAAAGGAGAGAAATGCGAGTTTGAGAAAACTACAATCCAGTTCCTTGGGAGTGGCCAGCCCCCTTTGATAAAAAAGATAGTCAGCGATTCGTTGGCTTCGCCAATTTTTAAAGGGATCTTTTCAATCATCTCTCCCATCACCCAACTGACTCACCAGCAAATCCGGTTCCAATGGTCCCAGGAAGCCCAGGAAGCTTTCAACAAATTAAAGAGACTTTTTACCTCTGCTCCCATACTCAACACCCTGATCCAGTCTTACCTTACGTACTGGAAGTAGATGCCTCTGAGCCAGCAACAGGAGCAATCTTGTCCCAGAGAAGTGGTCCGAAAGCACTTCTCCATCCAGTAGACTTTGCTTCTCCAAAATTAAGCCCACCCAAAAAGAACTATGACGTAGGTGACCGGAAATTACTATCCATAAAATTTGCTCTAGAGGAGTGGAGATACTTACTGGAGGGTGCGTCCCAGCCCATCATGATCTTCACGGACCACAAGAACCTGGAGTATCTTCGAACAGCCAAGCATTTTAGAGCCCGACAAGCCCGATGGGCATTATTCTTCTCCATGTTCAACTTCCACATCTCCTATCGACCTGGCTCAAAGAACGGGAAAGAGGACGCACTTTCCCGAATGTTTCCAGAAGCCAACAAGTCAACAGAACCCGGGACCATTGTATCCCCACATAACTTTCTTCATCTTATCCAGCCTGATTTTAAATCTACCATTAAACAGGCCTCTAGCCAGTACACTGAACCAGAAGTATCGTTCCTCCTCCTGTAAGACTTCAAATTTTAAAGACCTTCCATGACCATAAGATGGCAGGGCACTTTGGAATACAGAAAACCTCTGAATTAGTCAGTCGTTCCTTCTGGTGGCCGGGTTGGAGACAGGACTGTAAAGACTTTGTTCAATCCTGCATTATCTGCCAACGCTGCAAGGGGTCAAACACCATGGCCTGGGGCCTCCTAAGACCCTTACCCATTCCTGAATGGCCGTGGAGGGAGATCTCTATGGACTTCATCGACGACCTACCTCCCTCTGAGAAATTCACCACCATTTTAGTAGTTTAGTTGACCTTCTCTAAATGATGGCGCACTTTCTGCCCATGATGGGCACTCCTTCTGCTCTGGCTACAGCAAACATATTTATCAAAGAAGTAGTAAGACTTCATGGTGTTCCTCACAACATCTTGTCCGACAGGGGAATCTAATTTGCCTCCTAGTTTTGGAAGGACCTCTATAAGGCCCCTTTCACACTGGGGCGGTTTTCAGGCGCTACAGCGGAGGGCTTTCACACTGGAGCGGTGCTCTAGCAGGATGGTGAAAAAGGTCCTGCTAGCTGCATCTTTGGAGCGGTGAAGAAGCGGTGTATTCACCGCTGTTAAACCGCTCCTACCCATTGAAATCAATGGGGCAGCGTGGCTATACCGCCAGCAAAACGCCCTTTAGACTCTAGAACAATATCTCTGTTGCTTCTGCTCTTGCTCCCAAGATAACTGGTTTACTCTTCTCCCCTGTACGGAGTTTGCTTACAATTCCACACATTCTGCCAGCAACCAAACTCCTTTTTGGGCCAATTATGGTTTCTACCCCTCCTTTCTGCAGGATTCTATTCCTGAAGTCTCAACTCCTGCGGTACAAGATCAGATAAACTTCATCCAAATAAATCTTTTGCAGATCCAGGAAGCCTCGAAGAAGGCCCAAAACAGTTATAAGGAATATTATAACAGAGGGAGAAGGAGTAACCCAAACTTCAAGATTGGAGACAAGGTATGGCTATCTGCTATCAATCTCAAATTACCCTGTCCATCACGTAAATTGGGCTCAAAGTTCATTGGCCCTTTAAAAATTAAGAGGGTGGTTAACCAGGTGGCTTTCGAACTAGCCCTACCCAGTTCTTATAAAATACACCTTATATCAGGAACTAACCAGATGGGTTCCCGATCATGTGATCATTATGTTAGCTGTGCCATAGCGCAGACTGGGGACTTCACTGACACAATAAGTCTTCAGCCTGAAGATGAACACACTGCCATCTTCAGGTAGCAACGAGAACTGCAGAGCAATCTTTTTAATAGTGTAATTGTCTGATACAATTACATTATTACAACTAAATGAATTAGAAAAACATATAAAACATTCGTGCATTTGTCAGAAAGTATACAGTATACAACCTCGACTTGCTTCACCAACTTTCTGCCAGACCCTCTGGCACCTCGCTCTGTACAGGTTCCTGACTCTGTCTCTGCCCCCCCCCCCATTGCCTGCCCCCCCCCCATTGCCTGCCCAGTAATGAATCTGGTTTTGTGTCTTGATTTTTGGGAAACAACATCTCCTCATAATTTTTTAACCCTTTTGACTACTGCGCTAAAATCCCGGTGGCGACAACGTCACCCATTAACACCGGTGTCACTTCTTCAACCTACATTCCCTGCCTCCCTAGCATTGGGTACAGTTTTGTATACTGTACCTAAATAATTGGAATAATTATTTTCTTCCTTTTTTTTCCCATAAAACATTCATTGGATGAATGTTACAAACATTCATGCAAACTGATCGAATTCTCACTGTATGGTTTGGAATATATAATGCGTCATCAGCTCAATCTAGTGGCCAAAATGCGGTATAGGTTTTTAAAATATCTTTAACCGCTAGCCGACCAGCCACCACCTGCGGCAGGTTGGCACAGATGTGCAAATCGCCATAGCTATACGTCGCTCCTTTAAGACGTCATAGCAGGTGCACGTGAGCCCCCCCCGGAGCCGATGCGCATGCCCGGTGGGCACAATGTCCACTGGGCACCTGCTAACGGTTGTGACAGAACGAGAACGGGAATGTGTGTGTGTGTGTGTAAACTCACAAATCCCGGTTCTCTCAGGGGGGAGGAGACATATCGTGTGTTCCTACTAAGTAGGAACACCAACCTGACTCCTCCCCCAGGCAGTCCCGCCATTAGAACACACCCAGGGAACACACTTAACCCCTTTATAGCCCCCTAGTGTTTAACCCCTTCCCTACCAGTGACATTTATACAGTAATCAGCGGCTATTTTTAAAAATAGTGTCAAAAGTGTCTGATCTGTCCGTCGCTATGTCACAGTCCTGATAAAAATCACAGATCGCCGCCAATACTAGTAAAAAAAAAAAAAAATTATAATAAAAATGCCATAAATCTATACTTTATTTTGTAGACGCTATAACTTTTGCGCAAACCAATCAATACACGCTTATTGCGATTTTTTTAACCAAAAATATGTAGAAGAATACGCATTGGCATAAACTGAGGAAATTGTTTTTTTTTTTGGTTTTTTTTGGATATTTATTATAGCAAAAAGTACAAAATATGTATGAACATTTAAAAATGTTGTTTTTTTTTCCTAAATTGTCGCCCTTTTTTTGTGCATGAGGGTTTACATTCACCTTAAAGCAAATCTTCATTCTGCCTCACAGGTGGCTCCCCTTGGGTGCCACCGTAATGGATGTGCCCAGGGGCTTTGCCTGGCCTGCCATTCCAGGGAGAGCCTGTTGGCAGATCTGTGCATGCGCTGGAGATTTTTCCGTGCATGCACAAAGAGAGAGAAGGCTTTTAGACTCCCCATGAACGGGAACCCACGCATGTGTGCAAATGCCTGGGGCGGGGGGGGGAACCTGTGCATGCGCAGATGCCCTGAGGGAGTGGGGAGAACCAAATGAAGTTCTCGCCTAAATGCAGAAGAAAAAAATCACTTTGTTTAAAATAAAGTAAAATAAAATACAATGCAATACTATAATATAAAATGAAATAAAGCAAAATAAAATTCAATGCAATACTTTACTATAAAATGAAATAAAGTAAAATAAAATACAATGCAATGCTATACTATTAAAGTAAATAAAGTAAAATAAAATATAATGCAATGCTATACTATAAAATGTAATAAAATAAAATAAAATACAATGCAATACTATACTATAAAATTAAATAAAGTAAAATAAAATACAATGCAATACTATACTATACTGTAAAATAAAACAAAGTAAAATCAAATAAAATACAGTACAATATAAAACACAATCAAATTAAATACAACACAAGACAATTAAAAATAAATAAATACAATAATATACAATAAAATAAAATACAATACAATAAAATGCAATACCATCAAATAAAATAAGTTGTAATCTTTAGGATGAAGGTATGCTTTAACCCCTTCCCGCCGAGCGTACGCAGATCTGCGTACTCGGCTTCCGGGGGTTATACCGAGATGATGCCCGCACCTGCAGGCATCATCCCGGTACCGTTTTTTCCAGCGGGCGATTGGCTATCCAGTCATAACAACCGATGCGGCTAAAAGCCCCCCTCCCGCCGCTGTTACCGGTGCTCCCGCTCGATCGGGAGCACCGATTCCACATCCGCTGCCTCCGGCTGCTGGGGAGGAACTGGGACGAAGCCGTAATCGGCTTCGTTCCAGTATCCAAATAGTAAACACGGAAGCGACGTCATGACGTCACTTCCCGTTTACTCGGCTGCCAATGGCACCAGTTTTTAAAAAATATACGGTATTCAGAATTGCCGTTTTCGGCGATCTGAATACATTGAAGTGTAAAGGAGGGATGGGGGGTCTTTTAGACCCCCCATCCCTCCATAAAGAGTACCTGTCACCACCTATTACTGCCACAAGGGATGTTTACATTCCTTGTGACAGCAATAAAAGTGATAATTTTTATTAATTTTTTTTACAACAATTTAGTCATTTTAAAATAAATAAAATTAATTTAAAAAAAAATTTTTTTAAAGCGCCCGCCGTTCCCGCGAGCTCGCGAAGCAAAGAAAACGCATACGGAAGCCGCTCCCGCATATGTAAACGGTGTTCAAATCACACATGTGAGGTATCGCCAGGATCGTCAGAGCGAGAGCAATAATTCTAGCACTAGACCTCCTCTGTAACACTAACCTGGTAACCGTTAAAAAAAATTTAAAGCTTCGCCTATTGCAATTTTTAGGTACCGTACTTTGTCATCATTCCACGAGTGCATGCAATTATAAAGTGTGACATGTTTGATATCTATTTACTCGGCGTAACATTATCTTTCACATTATGCAAAAAAATAGGGCTAATTTTACTGTTTAGTTTTTTTTTAATTCATGAAAGTGTCCCTTTTCCCAAAAAGTTGCGTTTAAAACTCCGCTGCGCAAATACCGTGTGACATAAAATATTGCAACAATCGCCGTTTTATTCTCTAGAGTCTCTGCTAAAAAAATATATATAATGTTTGGGGTCCAAGTAATTTTCTAGCAAAAAAATATGGATTTTAACTTGTAAAGAACCAAATGCCAAAAATAGGCTTAGTCATGAAAGAGTTAATGAGAACATATACTGCATTTTGGCCACTAGATGGAGCTGATGATACAGGAATTAATCTATTTGAAAACATACAGTGAAATTTCGGTCAGCTTGCATTAAAGAGCAAGTAAACCCTGATGGGTTCACTTCCTCTTTGTCTCCCTGCAAAGGTAAAGCATAATGGGCTACTATGCATCACATAGTAGCCCATTATGTGTCACTTACCTGACACAGGAGCCAGCGATGTCACCGCTATCCCCTGTAGTCCAGGGCGTCCATCTTCTTCTGGGTATTGCTGCTCCGGCCCCTCATAGCGCCGGTGGAGCGATGACGTCACTTCCGCACATGCGCACGGGAGCTACCACTAACGGCACATTGCTGTTAGCAGCGGCATGCTGCTAACGCCGATAGTGTGCCTGCGCACCGCTGTCTGTGGCGCATGCGCCATAGACAGCTGTGACTGTCTTTTAGTAAACCGTGTAGGTTTAGGAGATATTTCTTGGACCTACAGGTAAGCCTTGATCTAGGCTTACCTGTAGGTCAAAGTGGTTTGTAAGGGTTTACAACCACTTTAATGTTCCTGACAATAATGTAACGAATAACCCCATAATAAAAAAAAAAAATAATAAAAAAAAAACAATCTCCACAAACCTAAAATATCCCATAAAAATCTGTAATTGCTGTGATGAAAATGAATCCCAATTAATTAGTACCACTCTGGGCCACTAGATGGCACAGGAATACCCACAAACAAATGTTACAATGTCCAGACACTATCTATTGGTAACAATAACAAACTATCAAATACATTGTTGCCAATTCCTCATTTAACCACTTAATAACCGGCCTATAGCCGATTAACGGCTACAGGTCGGTTTGCTATCTCTGAGAGGCCGTTAATTAACGGCCTCCCGGAGAATCGTTCGTGCGCGCCCCCTGGGGCGCGCACGCTGGAACATCCGTGCTCGCCGAGTTCACGGGACCCGGCGCAACACGGATCGCGGTAAAGGACCAATGGCAGCGGTCCTTTACCAGGTGATCGCTCCGTCCAATGACGGAGCGATCACAAATGTAAACAATTCGGCTTGCCGGGTCAAGCTAAGGTCATCAGTCTCCTCTCCTCACACCGATGCAGCGTGAGAGGAGAGGAGAACATTCCAGTGAAACTAAAAAATAACTGTGAGTGCCCAGCAGTGCCCAGCAGTGCCCAAATAGTGCCACAACAGTGCCAGAACAGTGCCAGACCAGTGCCATCTATCACCTGTGCCACATCTGTGCCACCTGTGCGACCTGTGCCACCTTTGCCACCTCTGTGCCACCTCTGTGCCACCTCTGTGCCAGCAGAGCCACCCCAGTGCCACTACAGTGCATACCAGTGCCACTACAGTGCATACCAGTGCCATACCAGTGCCACACCAGTGCCACACCAGTGCCACCTGTGCCCATCAGTGCCACCTGTGCCCATCAGTGCCACCTGTGCCCATCAGTGCCACCTGTGCCCATCAGTGCTCATCTGCGCCACTGCAGTGCCACATCAGTGCCGCCTGTGCCCATCAGTGCCACCTGCGCCCATCAGTGCCACCTGCGCCCATCAGTGCCACCTGTGCCACTGCATTGCCCCATCAGTGCCGCCTGTGTCCATCAGTGCCGCCTGTGTCCATCAGTGGTGCCTGTGTCCATCAGTGGCGCCTGTGTCCATCAGTGCCCACCTGTGCCGCCTGTGTCCATCAGTGCCCACCTGTGCCGCCTGTGCCACGACAGTGCTCTGCAGTGCAGCCTCACCAGCCACAAGAATGGCAAAAAAATATTTTACTAGTGAGGAAGCCTACAAGCTTCTAAGTATGACCAGCGAGAGCAGCGGGGAGCTCTCTGAGTCTCAGTCTGATACGGATTCGGCCTATGAACCCGTTACAAGCAGCGGGTCTGATACAGAATCAGAAGAGGAATGTGTGCCAGTGAAAAGAAGGTGTTCTGGTGTGGAGCCGCAGCCTACTACCATGGACGGCAGAGCAGAGCCGTCCACCTCGAGAGCAGAGCCGTCCACCTCAAGAGCAGTGCCGTCAACCTCAAGAGCAGTGCCGTCAACCTCAAGAGCAGTGCCGCCCACCCCGAGAGCAGTGCCGCCCACCCCGAGAGCAGTGCCGCCCACCCCGAGAGCAGTGCCGCCCACCCCGAGAGCAGTGCCATAAGTGTAATAGGTGGTTGAGGTATTAGATGTGTAATTTATGCTCCTAGAACGCCTGAAGTTGCTACTTCAATGTTGGACTTGTGTATGTGGCCAGGCTGTGTAAAAGTCTAACACATGTGGTATCGCCATACTCAGGAGGAGTAGCAGAATATATTTTGGGGTGTCATTTTTGCTATGTACATGCTATGTGTTGGAAATATCTTATAAATGGACAACTTTTAGTAAAAAAAAATGCATTTTCATTTTTTTCCACATTTTCCAAAAACTTTGGGAAAAAAATGAACCATTCCAAAAGACTCATTATGCCTCATAGATTATACGTCGGGGTGTTAGCTTTCCAAAATGGGGTCACTTTGTGGGCGTTTCCATTGTCCTGGTGCTCCAGGGCCTTCATAAGTGTAATAGGTGGTTGAGGTATTAGATGTGTAATTTATGCTCCTAGAACGCCTGAAGTTGCTACTTCAATGTTGGACTTATGTATGTGGCCAGGCTGTGTAAAAGTCTAACACATGTGGTATCACCGTACTCAGGAGGAGCAGCAGAATGTATTTTGGGGTTTCATTTGTGGAATGTATATGCCGTGTGAGAGAAATAGCCTGGTAAAATGACAATTTGGTGTGAAAAAAAATTAAAATAAAAAAAATCTTTATTTTGCAAAGAATTGTGGGAAAAAATTACAACTTCAAAAAACTAACCGTGCCACGTACTAAATACCTTGGAATGTCTACTTTCCAAAAAGGGGTCATTTGGGGGGTTTTTGTACATTACTGGCTTGTTAGGGTCTCCAGAAATGAGATAGACTGTCAGTACATCAGCTGTGATCAAATTGATACATTTTCAGTGATTGGCACCATAGCTTGTAGACCCTATAACTTTCACGCAGAATAAATAATATCCACTAATTTGGGTTATTTTTACTAAAGACATTTAGCAGTATACATTTTTGGCCAAATTTATGAAGAAAAATTACTTATTTGCAAAAAATTTTAATAGAAATGAAGAAAAATGCTTTTTTTTACAAAATTTTCGGTATTTTTTCATTAATAGCACAAAAAATAAAAAACGCAGAGGTGATCAAATACCACCAAAAGAAAGCTCTGTTTGTGGGAAAAAAAGGGCGAAAATTTCAGATGGGTACAGTGTTGCATGACCGAGTAATTGTCATTCAAATTGTGAGAGCACTGAAAGCTGAAAATTGGTCTGGCTATTAAGGGTGTTTAAGTGCCCAGTGGTCAAGTGGTTAATCAGTTGGGTAGTGAAATGTTTTTAAATATTCTGCAGATCTCC
This sequence comes from Lithobates pipiens, assembly GCF_037356315.1. NCBI lineage: Eukaryota > Metazoa > Chordata > Amphibia > Anura > Ranidae > Lithobates > Lithobates pipiens. Next base: position 104,647,402 of record NW_027507685.1, on the reverse strand, counting down.
CTTTGCAAAGCTTTTTAATACACATAGGGCAGACTGCTGGACATAGGTGTGCACAGGGAGTGTGCCAGGTGTGCCTGGGCACACCCTAATCACTCTGTGTTTACTGCACAGGCTTCCCCTCAAGTTGCACTCCCCCCGCCACTCGCAGTGCTGCTGGCTTCCCCCCTTTCCTCTCCTCTCTCCCTGCCTGCTAAGGGGGGATGTTTCAGGATGGAGAATGAGGGAAGGGGCTAATCAATATGTCATTTACTGACCCCTTCCTTTTCTAAATCAACACACTCACTGTGTTCAATCATAACTGAAGCATTCATTCACTGCCCCGTGCAGATGAGGCTGCAGATTGGGGGAAGGTGCGTTTGAGCTTTGGGGTGCACACCCCTAATACAATAGGCTACCAGTTGTCCTCAACCTTTTTTGAGACAGGGTCCAAAATCTTCCATACCCCAACAGTAACAAATAAAATGTATAATGCAAAGCATGTATTGAAATGCTAGAAAGCTCTGGATGGGGCTAGGTGTCGCTGTGGGGGATGGGAGGCGTGGGGCTCCTGGAAGGGGTTAGGAGTCACTGAATCAGACCTGGTGGCCCTGTAGGGGATGAGGTTTCTGGAGGAGGCGGGGGGGGAGGTATTGTGGGAAGTTGGGGGACACTCAGGAGGCTGAGGGCTCTCAGGGAGTCAGATAGGCACTGCGGGCTGTTATAGCAGGTTGACGGGTGGGGCACCGTGGATGGCTGGAGGTCTTGCAGCGGTAGGGTTGCCACATTTTCTTCAAGCCAAACCTGAACACTTTAGCTGCTCACAGCAAAAAAAAAATTTTTTTTTTAGCATACACTATAGGATTGTAACAGACCTGGGACACCTTTGGGCACTCCAAAGAGAATAGTAATGTGGCGCGCATAGTGCCCCCTTCACCCTCCTATCAGGCCCTGTTCTGAGTCACATTCCTGCCTGAATATTGTGTCTGCGTTTCAGGCAGACTGAAACCTGGACACATGATTCAAAACCCGAACTGTCCGGGCAAGGTCCCTACATCAGTGCTGCTTAGGGCAGGGTCCCTACATCAGTGCTGCTTAGGGCGAGGTCCAAATATCAGTGCTGCTTAGGACGAGGTTCCTACATCATTGATGCTTAGGGCGAGGTCTAAACATTAGTGCTGCTTAAGGCGAGGTCCATACATCATTGATGCTTATGGCGAGGTTCCTACATCAGTGCTGCTTAGGACGGCTTCCCTACATCAGTACTGCTTAGAGCAGGGTCCCTACATCAGTGCTGCTTAGGGCAGGGTCCCTACATCAGTGCTGCTTAGGGCGAGGTCCCTACATCAATGCTGCTTAGGGTAAGGTTCCTACATCAGTGCTGCTTAGAGCGAGGTCCTTACATCAGTGCTGCTTAGAGCAGGGTCCTTACATCAGTGCTGCTTAGAGCAGGGTCCAAACATCAGTGCTGCTTAGGGCGGGGTCCCTACATCAGTGCTGCTTTGGGTGAGGTTCCTACATCAGTGCTGCTTAGGGCGAGGTCCCTACATCAGTGCTGCTTAGGGCGAGGTTCCTATATCAGTGCTGCTTAGGGCAGGGTCCAAACATCAATACTGCTTAGGATGGGGTCCCTACATCAGTGCTGCTTAGGGTGAGGTTCCTACATCAGTGCTGCTTAGGGTAAGGTTCCTACATCAGTGCTGCTTAGGGTGAGGTTCCTACATCAGTGATGCTTAGGGCGAGGTCCCTACATCAGTGCTGCTTAGGGCAAGGTCCCTACATCAGTGCTGCTTAGGGCGAGGTCCCTACATCAGTGCTGCTTAGGGCGGAGTCCCTACATCAGTGCTGCTTAGCATGAGGTTCCTACATCAGTGCTGCTTAGGACGAGGGCCCTACATCAGTGCTGCTTAGGACGAGGTTCCTACATCAGTGCTGCTTAGGACAAGGTTCCTACATCAGTGCTGCTTATGGCGAGGTCCCTACATCAGTGCTGCTTGGGGCGGGGTCCCTACATCAGTGCTGCTTGGGGCGGGGTCCCTACATCAGTGCTGCTTGGGGCGGGGTCCCTACATCAGTGCTGCTTAGGGCAAGTTCCTTTCATCAGTGCGGCTTTGGGGGGGGTCCTACATCAGTGCTGCTGATACACAACCTGCACCTTCTGCAGCGCTGCACGTCATTTCTCAGGGTGGGTTTCCTGATGGTGACAACAGCGGATCATGCCTGTGCCATGTGTGTTGAAACAGACACATGTAACCTCCATCAGAAGCCCAAGTGAAAGATTGGCAATGCAGGAGCACAATTGGGAGGCAGGGACAAAGCGGTGTCACCCTATAACAGGAAGTTCCCGTAACAAGGACCTTTCTGGCAGGATCACCAGGAATTATTTAAATAAAAGCTTTGAGAAAAAAATATGGAAAATGACTTGTGAAATTACATTACTGTGCTGAAGCTTAAATTAGTTTTTTGTGATTGGGTTCACATATACTTTTTTTCCTTTTTTTAAATATCACGTCTAGCTCTAATTTATGCTTCCTCAGGTAGATTATAATTTTCTCTGACCTCTATGAAAAGTCACCCTAGTTTAATTCAGCATAACATAATAGATTCTAGTAAGTCACTCTCCATCCATCTCTGGATTCCGGCCATGTCTTGTTCTGACACAAAGTCAGCAAACGCAATAAAAAGAAAATAAGAGCCTATACAGGTATTATCCTATGTCGTACATTAACTACGTATTTGATAGATTTAAGGCCCATTCACACCAATGTGGTGCATTAGCATGCAGGCGTTATGACATGCGCTGAGTTAAGGCAGCCCACTCATTGGAATAGGCTACCCAAATAACCAAAACACACCTATATAGTTTCTGCAATTGAACCACTGTATACACGCCAAACTCCCAGCCCAACCGAAGTGTGAATACAAGTGTAGGACAGCCTCAGCTTGCTCTGCTCCCCCAAACCAAGCCTCTCCGATGCGTTTCGTCCCACCCACCTGGCTATTCACACTTTTACATTGCGGTAATGTGCGGCAATGCGTGCTATGCGCATATGAATAATGTAGGGGGCCATTTATTCTAATTGCGACCCCAAAACACCTTGCTAATAGATGTTGCCGTTCAGCGCAGCGTGCAGCAACGCAATAATGCAGTGGTTGGAATAGGCTACCCAGCTCGCCAAAACACATCTGTACCATTTCTGCCACTGAACCACTGCACACGTTAGTGCGTTGCTGCCCGCTGTTCTGAACTGCAACATCTATTGGGGTAGCAATTAGAAATAATGACACCACATCATTCATATGCGCATAGCATGCATTGCCACACATTACCGCAATACAATAGTGTGAATGGGCTCTATGGCTAAGCCCGGTGAGGCGGGACGAAACACGACGGGGGGATTTTTTTGTGGAGCAGAGCTAGCTGAGGCTGTCCTACACTTGCATTCGTACATCGGCTGGGCTGGCAGTTCAGTGTTCTTCATGTACATAGGCTCTAAATCAGGGGTTTCAAACTGATGGCCCTCCAGCTGTTGCGGAACTACCATGGCCTCTGCCCGAGTCATGCTTGTAACTGTCAGCCTTGAAATGCATCATGGGAGTTGTAGTTTGAGACCCCTGCCCTAAATGGTGTTTGTTTCAGTTTATTGGCAAGGAGGGAAAGTCTAAAATACACATAAACCAAACTAAATGGACTAACAGAAAACTGAGTACAGCTGCTTAACAATTAACAAAAAATAATGGCACTTTCATAAAGGATAGAGCTGTGGTTATAGTCATGTGCCCATAAAAAAAGTTTAGACAAGGCTTCATTCAGTAGAAGATAATCATTTCAGCAGCTCTCTACAAGGCCAGGGTTTGGTTGCTCTCTACAAAACTAGAGGCTCCTCAGAGGTAGGGGTGCTCCTCAGAATGACAAAAGTATCTGTACTAGCCAAAGAGTGCCATAACAATGTCTTAGGAGTCCGACTTCCTTTATTAATTAAAAGAAACAGGGTGGCAATGCGTTTCAATGGACAACCCCCCCCCCTCCCTTCTCTATATCTTAGACCATTTATCAAAATGTTTAGTGGACTCAAAACAGAGCTCCAGGGAATATGTAGGAGACCAGCCAGTGTTTGTGGTCATATCTGCGACACAATAACAAGGTGACTGGCCTCCCTTCCAATCATTGAATGTTTTCTGTACCCTTATGCTGAGAACACTCCATGGGACACCCCAGGCTCCACACCATGGAAAGCATTGAATGGATGACTCATGAAATGAAAGCAACATGACACTAAGGTGTTTCGAAGGCAAAACATTCTCCTTCTGGGTATTAGACAAGGCACTAGACTCAATTCTTCCTTCAGTAGAAAATAGTAATTTTTCGAGCATGATGGCTTTGGTTTGCCAGCTCAAAACTTGGGGCCCCTCAGAGAGCGAAAGGCACATGTACTAGCCAATAGGGGGCCAAAACTATTTCTTAGGAGTCCCACTTCCTTTAATGATGGGAAAGCAACAGGATAGCAACGCGTTTCAATTGCCAACCCCCCCTCTCTAGGTCTTAGACCCTTTATCAAAAGGTTTAGTGGACTCACAACTGAACTCCAAGGAATATGTAGGAGACCAGCTAGTGCTTGTGCCAGTATCTGTGACAAAATAACGAGGGAACAAAGTCATCTGACTGGCCTGCCTTCCAAGTGTTCTCTGTATTCTTATGCTGAGAACACTCCATGAAGCACCCAAGGCTTCACACGATGGAAAACAGTTTATGAATGACTCATAAAATGAAGTGTGGAGTAAACAGTGGAGAATAGATAGTGGTATTTCTGCTTTCAGTTATGAATGGCTCCTTAAGCCTATTTCTGTTTCAAAGAGACCCTGTCACCAGACCAATAATTTCAACTACATGCCCACTTGTCAAACGACCTCTATTCCACCCAAGGTTTAGTTCCACCCAAGGTTTGGTGCCCCTGCATGATCACTAGGGAGAATGCCGTAGTCACTGACTGGTGCCACAGCTGATGACTGGTGTCCCCACCTGATTGTTGGGGAGAATACAATGACTGACGACCAGCGCTGCCACCTGATTGTTAGGGAGAATGCCACAGTCACTGACTGGCGCTGCTGCCTGATCATTGGGGAGAATGCCCCTGTCGCTGACTGGTGCTGCCACTTGATTGTTGGGAAGAATGCCACGGCCGATGACTGGTGTCACCACCTGATTGTTGGGGAGATTAGCATGTCTTACGATTGGCGTTGCCACCTGATTGTTAGGGAGAATGCCACAGTCACTGACTGGTGCTGCCGCCTAATCATTAGGGAGAATGCCAATGCTGCTGACTAGTGCTGCCACTTAACTTAACTCTTTTGGGCCATTTCCCAACAATTCTGGTGGCCTAGCCTACGTGCTGATGTAACCGCCTTCATAGCTGCCTTTTCTTTGTGTGCTCAGAGTAAGACTCCAGTAAGACTCCACGACACCTTCCAGTGGGCCTCCTACAACCCATACCCAATGGAGAGAGGCCCTGGACCCACCTGTCTATGGATTTCATTGTGGAGTTACCCAAATCCCAGGGAAACACAGTTATCCTTATGGTGGTTGATCGGTTCTCAAGGATGTGTCATTGTATTCCACTTAAGAAGTTACCCACTTCTAAGGAACTGGCTTCCATTTTTGCTCGGGAGATCTTTCGCTTACTTGGGCTACCCAAGGTGATTGTCTGGGACAGGGGTAGTCAGTTTGTGTCCCAGATCTGGTGAGCCTTTTGTGCACAGTTGGGAATTCAGCTTGCTTTCTCCTCTGCATATCACCTGCAGTCTAATGGGGCAGCAGAATGACCCAATCAGTCCTTGGAGCAATTCCTATGCTGCTATATTTCTGACCATCATAACAACTGGTTAGACCTCTTACCATGGGTGGAGTTTGCTCACAATAGTGCCTTGAATTCTGCTTCCCAATTGATCCAATTTATGGCGAATTATGATTTCCAACCTTCCATGTTGCCTGACTCTTTTGTTCCGCAGAGTATTCCTGCTTTGGTGGAGCATCTCCGTGGACTTCGTTCCACTTGGGCACAAGTCCAGGAGGCTTTGCGACATGCTAATGATAGGTACAGACTCCATGCTGACCGCAGACGCCTCCCTGCGCCTTCCTACCAGGTTGGGGACAGGGTCTGGCTGTTATCTCGCAACCTCTGACTTTGTGTTCCCTATCTGGAGTTCGCCCCTCGGTTTATTGGGCCTTTCCGTATTCTTCGAAGGGTTAACCCAGTGGCTTACGCATTAGACCTTCCTTCTAGTATGCGTATCTCAAATGTATTTCATGTCTCCTTATTAAAACCTTTGGTCTGCAACCGCTTTATCATCTCGGTGCCACGTCCTCACTCTGTACAGGTTGAGAACCATGAGGGGTATGAAGTACAGTCCATTGTTGACTCCCATATGTTCTGTGGGCACATACAGTACCTGGTGCATTGGAAGGGGTACGGCCTGGAGGAACACTCTTGGGTCTTATCTTCGGACATACATGCCACTGTCCTCCTCGTTTTTTCTCCTCAAGCCTGGTGTTCCTCCGAGGGGGAGGGGTGATTGAGGAGGGGGTACTGTCAGGGCGGGGCTCAGCCCTTCCTTCTCTGAGCTGGCCGCTCAGCTGTCGGCTAATTGCCATCTCCTATCTCTCCGTAGTTACTCACCTGTTGATGATATCCTGCTCTTCAGTCCTGCCTACTTAAGCCATCCAGCTCAGAGGATCTCTGCCTTCGCCTTGGTCAACATCACAGAGACTATCTCCTGTGTTGCTGTTAAAGATTTTCTTGGCTGACATTCCTTCTGGCTCCAGATCCTGCTTGCTGTTCCACTACACTGATCCCTGACTTTCTGGCTTGGCTGACTATCCATTCCGGTTACTGAACTTCGGCTGCGTTTTGACTACGTTTGTTCTATTTACTTTTATTATTAAACAAGTGTGATTTAACTGTACTTGTGTCTCAGTCTGATTCATGGTTTCTGACACCAACGTACTGGGCAGCAGGGAAAGGGTTTGATGAAGAATTCTTGACCACTGGCATTCAGAAAGGAGAGTTGAAGCTGATAGACACCATATATATATATATATATATATATATATATATATATATATATAAATATATATATATATATATATATAAACTGTCCCATTTGTATAAAAGCAGTGATTTTATACGTATGATGAAATAACCCTCTCTCAGTAAAAAAACAAAACAAAAATGAAGGCCATGAAGATATTTCTATATATGGATGAAATATGTCTGTATAAAATTGAGCGGATCAAATTAGTCTCCAAAATTGGGGGGGGGGCACTATGGAAATCTTAAATTGTAATGGTAAAGAGTTAACAACTCAAATTGACTTGCAGTTTCACAAAAATGCACTAGATGGCAGTATAATATGCTTTTTTTTCTACATTTGGGAGCACATTGGGGAATCTCTGGCTGCGATATATATAATCCTTTATATAACAAGTTTTATTGCTACGTTTTAAAAGGTTATATAAAAGCTAAAAGTGTAGTATTGCTCATACGATATTATGCATGTCTATCTCTTCACTAAAATGTCTATTTATCAACATTTTCACCCAAGATTCACACAACTGTCAGCCAAGATTCAGTGCCTCTGTTGTATTAAAAACCCAAATAGTTGTCAACTCTGCTGGCTGGACTACAGAATTCTGCCCCACCTCTCTGGCCCTTTTGACTTGCATGCATTGATTTCTTTCCTAGCAGAACATTGGGCCTGCCGTTACTCACGCATAGCCCTGCCACACGCTGTTTAAGTAAAGGGCTCCTGGGAGATGTAGTTCTGGGGGTGTGCCTATAGGAACTGACATCCCAGCAGGTGCCCCTTTGAAGAATTTTACAAGCCCCTGGTTGGCATCACAGAGAGTAATAAAAGCTCTTTTTCAATGGAACATACTGCATTTGGCCACTAGATGGAGCTAAGTATTATAGAATTTTTTTTATAATACTTAGCTCTATCTAGTGGCCAAAAGCAGTAATTATTTATAAATGAACCCCCTAGGTTCTTTGGCACAGCTAAATTATAGAAACCTACCATTACCAGCCCTAATAACTTAGGGCAATCTTACCTACACTGTCTTTATATTCAACGGGAGATTTCCTTTGTAGCTAATATGGTCCCATTATTGATATATATGGGCCATCAATATATATTCCATCTTGTGAAATTGAGTGAAACTGCAGGCCCTATATTCAATTATGATTTTATTCTTCCACCTTCCATTAGGTCTCGGTCACATTGGGGGACCATGTTCACCTGCTTGGAGATGCTTGGAGATGCACGGGTGTTCCGTTCAATCCCGTGCAGGCAGTCCCCGTTGATGTCAACTGGGAAGCAGCGGCACAAACGCTGCTTCCAATCTGACATCTGTGTGGGTACACGGTCCTGAATGCAGACAGAGCCATGAAGAAAAATAATGTTGCACAGGGAAGAACCCCAGTGTCCAGGTAACCTGGCTTGAGTAAAATAAGTATTTAATCCCCAAGCAAAACATGGCTTAGTACTTGGTGGAGAAACCCACGTTGGCAAGCACAGAGGTCAGACGCTTCTTGTAGTTGGTGACCAGGTTTGCACACATCTCAGGAGGGATTTTGGTCTTCCCTAAATCCTTAAGGTTTCCTGGCTGTCTCTTGGCAACTCTAAGTTTCAGCTTCCTCTATAAATTTCCTATAGGATTAGGGTCAATCGACTGGCTAGGCCACTCCATGACATAATGTGCTTCTTCTTGCCTTTGTTGCCTTGGCGGTATGTTTTTGGTCATTGTCACGCTGAAGACCTATCCACGACCCATCTTCAGTGTTCTGGTTGAGGGAAGAAGGTTCTCATCCAAGATTTTGCAATACATGGCTCTGTCCATTGGCCCCTCAATGCGGCAAAGTTGGCCTGTACTTTTAGCAGAGAAAGAGCCCCAAAGCATCATGTTACCACCTCTGTGCTTGATTGTAGGGATGGTGTTCTTAGGGTCATAGTCAGCATTTTTCTCCCTCCAAACACGGCGAGTCAAGTTAATGCCAAAGAGCTCAATTTTGGTCTCATCTGACCACAGCACTTTTTCCCAATCCTTCTCTGAATCATTTAGATGTTCATGCTAAACTTTGTTCATGCTGACTATGACCCTATGAACATCATCCCTACAGTCAAGCACGGAGGTGGAAACATGATGCTTTGGGGCTGTTTCTCTGCTAAAAGTACAGGCCGACTTTGCCTCATTGAGGGGCCTAAGAACGGGGCCATGTATTGTAAAATCTTAGATGAGAACCTTCTTCCCTCAACCAGAACATATGAAAGAAGATGGATCATGGATGGGTCTTCCAGCATGACAATGACCCAAAACATATCGCCAAGGCCAACAAAGGAGTGGCTCAAGAAGAAGCACATTAAGGTCATGGTGTGGCCTAGCCAGTCTCCAGACCTTAATCCTATAGAAAATGTATGGAGGGAGCTGAAACTTCGAGTTGCCAAGAGACAGCCAAGAAACCTTAAGGATTTAGAGAAGATCTGTAAAGAAGAGTGGACCAAATTCCCTCCTGAGATGTTATAGTTTTGATACATATATGGATAGAGGGCTTTTTTATTATTTTAGTTTTATCTGAATTTCATAAATCATTGTTTTCAAAAAATGTTTACCATTACATTGTGATTTTAATGTAGTTTATATGTCCTTGTTTTATGGGAATTCTATACTGAAGGCTTCAGTTGATATACTTTATTTAAAAAATATAGAACTGTATTTTTATATACAGTCCATAGCCAGTTTTATACACATAATATTTTATATTCATTCGATATTTTGCAATATTTTATATATCGTTTTTATGGTCTTTTTTATTTCAGAGTCGTATGGAGAATTTATTGAGTGATTACAAATATGCCGCAGTCTGAGTGAGTAAAGAGCAGCTTAGAAGAGTCCTTAAAATAGATGTAAACCCGATCACTAAAATCTCCTATGAGCTTTAACATGCTAATATCATTTTGAAAAACATTTTCAATATTTTTGAATCTTCAGCCTTTATTAAAAAAAAAAAAATAAATCCCAGGCAAACCTGTCCTTGTACAGGCACTTCCTGTTGAAGGGTGACAACGCTCTGTCTCGGTCTTATAATTGTGCTCCTAAGTTGTCATCCTTTCTCATGGTCTTCTCATTAAGACTGCAAGATGCTGTTTCAAAACATAGTAAGCAGGCAAAGGTCCACTGTTGCCACCATCAGGTAACCTTTTGTTTAGATAATCCATGGAGTGCATGTAGGCAGGAAATGGCTAAAGACAACTTTTGGATTTCTTATCTTCATTGGAAGATCTCTTAGCTTCTGTTTTAGGGACAACTTCAAAATTCTGGATTTCCTTTCCCCATTGGAAGATCTCTCTTATCTCTTGTTCTAGGGACAACTCTAAAATGTTTAGATTTCTTGTCCCCTTTGAGAGATTTCCCTTTATATCTTGTTCTAGGGACAACTCCAAAATTCTGGATTTCCTATCCCAATTGCAAAATTTTCCCCATTGGAAGATCTCTCTTATCTCTTGTTCTAGGGACAACTCTAAAATGTTTAGATTTCTTGTCCCCTTTGAGAGATTTCCCTTTATATCTTGTTCTAGGGACAACTCCAAAATTCTGGATTTCCTATCCCAATTGCAAAATTTCCCCTTACTTCTTGTTCTGGAGGCAACTCTATAAATAATAATAAAAAAAGGATTTCCTGTCCCCATTGGAAGGTTCCCTAACCTCCTGTTTTATACACAACTTTAACATTTTGGGTTTCCTGTTACAGCTGGAAGATTTCCCCTTTCCTCTTGTCCTGAGGGCAGCTCTAAAAAATATTTGGAGGCAGCTCTAATACATTTGGATTTCCTGTCCGTATTGGAAGGTTTCCCTAACCTCCTGTTCTAGGGACAAATCTAACAATATGGGTTTCCTGTCCCCATTGGAAGATTTTCCTAACCTCCTGTTCCAGGGACAACTCTAAAAATTGGGATTTCCTGTCCCCATTTGAAGGTTTCCCTAACCTCCTGTTCAAGAGACAACTGTAACATTTTGGGTTTCCTGTTCCAGCTGGAAGATTTCCCATTTCCTCTTGTTCTGAGGGCAGCTCTAAAATTGTTAAGGAGGTTTCCCTAACCTCCTGTTCTAGGGACAAATCTAACAATCTGGGTTTCCTGTTCCCATTGGAAGATTTCCCTAACCTCTTGTTCCAGGAACAACTCTAAAATTTTGGATTTCCTGTCCCAATTGGAAGATTTCCCTAACCTCCTGTTCCAGGGTCAACTGTAACAATTTAGGTTACCTGTCTCCATTGGAAAATTTCCCTTCACCTCTTGTTCTATGGACTACTCTAAAATTGCAGATTTCCTGTTCCCATTAGAAGATTTTCCTTCACCTATTGTTCTATGGCAGGGGTGTCCAAACTTTTTTCAAAGAGGGCCAGATTTGATGAAGTGAACATGCTCGAGGGCCGACCATTTTGTCTGACATTCTTTAAACCATTAAAATTCGGTCTAAGTGTGTTCCTCCGAGTACTAATACATGGCCCAACAAGAATTCTCTTGCCTTTTTGCTGTGTGTGGTGAACAGATGAGCTTGGGTGTGTTATTTGGATATACTGTATTTAATCGGCTTATACCACACAACTTATCTTTAAAAAGGAAGTCTCAGGAAAAAATATAAAAATCTTACATTTTAAATAAAGACATGAGAAGCAAAATAAGGGTCAGTGCCCATCTGCAGCCCCCAGCGTATTGCCATGAATGCAGCCTCCACCGTATTGCCATGAATGCAGCCTCCACCGTATTGCCATGAATGCAGCCCCCACCGTATTGCCATGAATGCAGCCCCCACCGTATTGCCATGAATGCAGCCCCCACCGTATTGCCATGAATGCAGCCCCCACCGTATTGCCATGAATGCAGCCCCCACCGTATTGCCATTAATGCAGCCCCCACCGTATTGCCATTAATGCAGCCCCCAGCGTATTGCCATGAATGCAGCCCCCACCGTATTGCCATGAATGCAGCCCCCACCGTATTGCCAGGAATGCAGCCCACACATTGCCAGGAATGCAGCCCACACATTGCCATGAATGCAGCCCCCACATTGCCATGAATGCAGCCCCCACATTGCCATGAATGCAGCCCACACATTGCCATGAATGCAGCCCACACATTGCCATGAATGCAGCCCACACATTGCCATGAATGCAGCCCCCATATTGCCATGAATGCAGCCCCCATATTGCCATGAATGCAGCCCCCATATTGCCATGAATGCAGCCCACACATTGCCATGAATGCAGCCCCCATATTGCCATGAATGCAGCCCACACATTGCCATGAATGCAGACTCACCATTGCCATCGGTGCAGCCTGATTCATGTTCTGCAGCCTTGGAGGAGACAGGGAGGGGGGCGGGATGAGCGCCGACAGACATACAGGAGAAACTCCTGTTTCTATCGAAGGCCTCTTTAATTGAAAGTCCCGCCTCCTGTGATGGACAAAACGGTTGTCCAATGGCAGTGCAGGACGGGACTTCCTTTTACACAGGACACTGTCCTGTATCCACGGCACTCGTTCCCGCCCCCTCCATGGCAGCCAGCATATCTATCTTTTGTGGCCCCCGGCGAATGGGGGTTCGTTGGGGGCCACAAAAGATATATATGTGAAGATGTCCAGACGGGCCGTCTGAAACCGGAACGCGGGCCGCGATTGGCCCGCGGGCCGGACTTTGGACATGCCTGTTCTATGGACTACTCTAAAATTGTGGCTTTCCTTTCCCCATTGGAAGATTTCCCTTCACCTCCTGTTGCAGGAACAGCTCTAAATATTTGGGTTTCCAGTCTCCATTGGAAGGTTTTCTAACCTTGTGTTCCAGGGAGAACTCAAAAATTTTGGATTTTGATACTCTATAGGCAACCAACTTTTTTTGGAGCATATAGAGCATGGAAGTACTCGCTGGTGAGGGCTTGCCAGCAAGCCACTGAACAGGTGTCTACTGCACCTCCATGGTAGAGGACCAATGAAGACAACCTTCCTTCCAAACCTGGTTTACATGGAATGCTAGGGTTCCTTCAAAGGTTGCCAGGGGTACCTTGAGTAATGAGCAATTACTACCTCTCAGATAAGCTCCTAATGATACAATTTTTAGCTACCTATAAGGGGCTAATTCTTCACAATGACCACAAGTGTAAGAAGCATTCTTCCCACTGACCATCACACTAATGTATCAGGAGTTGTAGATGTAGCCCCCCCCCCCCCCCCCCCCGGAGCTGTAAGAACAACAGATGAGGACAAAGTTCCTTCTCAATGTACACAAAAATGAAGATACTGGACTGTACTCCCTCCGAAATTGCAGTCTGTTTGGATCAGTGGCAAAGTTCTTTACAAACCAGGAGCTCTCAGTCCCCTTTAGAGAAATAGCACACAATTCCAAACTGTATGCAGGAGTATAGTGTCTAGTGTCTCCTTAGTAGTATTAGAAGCTCACACAGTTCCGATGCTTGCAGATACTACCAACCCACCTGGCTTCCTTGAATACCATCCCACCTGGCTACTCTGAAGAATGCTCCAGGCCAAAGGATTGGGATTTAGCACAACACTGTCCTTGGAAAGTTTGCTACGTCTGGCAGCCTCTCCCCTTGTATGCCCTTGGGTGTGCTGAGGAACTCACACTGTCCCTTGCTCCCTGCTGCTTCTGTTCAGGCCTCCTACTGTCCAGATTTTCCCATGCCAGCCCAGATGTCTTCTGCACAATACCCAAAAGTAATAGAAGTTCCTCTCTTAGGCGTCCTCTCCTTCCTTTCCTCAGCACCCAGCCTGGAGGCAGAGCCCTCCAGCCCCGGGAGTCCCCTCCCAGGCCTCACGACAGAAACCTCAGAACTCCATCTTCCACCCGATAAACCCCTTTGCTGGCCAGGCTCCAGAATATTTAAGGGCTGATTCAGCTACCATTCCAGGCCTTCTGCCTGGGGATTGGCCAGATTCCCTCAAGTATGCAGATAAGGGACTCCTGGCTTCTGCTCACTAACTTCCAGAAGCTTCTCCAAGCTTCGAAAACCATGGGGAGACCTGCCCTGTAGAGTCCACCAGCCTGACCTAGAGTAACCCGACCCAATTACAGATTCACACAACTACCATGAGTCACCAATATAAATGTACCCGCACAAGTTGCATACTAGAGGATGCTACATATATATAGTCATTATTAGCAGGGGTTCCCTGCGATCAGAAAGTCATTACTATTTCAATGTTTTTATTAAAGTTTTATGAATAAAGGGGATTCATAACAACTCTTAAGACCCATACACACAATCAGCTTTTCTGCTGATTTTTGTCTTCAGATTTACCAAAACCAAACCTTAGGAGTTTCAATGTGTATGCAATCAGGCAGGCCCTTGCACTACATGGTTTTGGTAAATCTGAAGACAAAAATCAGCAGACAATCTGATAGTGTGTATGGGGCTTTATAATAACTTTGCAACTTGAATGCAAACAGTAGTATCAAAATAGAGGAAAGGTAAGGTCTCACAGGTGGGTGATATCAATAACAAACGTAACCAGCAAAATAGCATATCATAAAATCAGCTTCAATCATTAATAAACCAAGACAAGAGCCTGTCTGTCACACAAAGATAAATCACCCTACCAGGGCTCCCAGGAAGCCCGTCCCGGGCTCCTAGAAAGATATAATAGCTAAGCATTTCTTTGAACCACCGGCCAGTCGATGTGGGTCACAATCACTTCCAAATACTCTATACCAAATAGCAAATATGAAAACCATAGAAACCTAAAGAAGAAAAGAGAAAGAAAGCAAGCGGAAGCTACCCAAGAGGCCTGTTAGAAAGCCCACTGTTTCGACCTGCACTCCCAGGCATGATCAAACCTAGCAGATTCGTTTTTAAGTATACTGACCAGCTTTTCATTTAGCATAATCCATATCAGCTTATGTTTCATATATAGTTATAGCGATTTTTGCTGCAAGGAACATAAAATAGATGAGGGCCTAAGAATGTTTGGGGATATCGGCGACCGGCTCATTGAGGAGAGCCACTCTGGTATACTTTACTATGTTTACTCGTGTCACAGAACACATCACCGTATAACTTCTCACCCAGAACCTTAGCATATGACCACCAGATATGAAATATCGTGGTGGGCTGACCACAGCTTCTGAAGAACAAGGGGAAAGTGCCAGGATACATTTTAGAAAGACAATCTGGAACCAAATACCATTGAGACAGGACCTTGTAGTCCATTACCACCAGATCCGTATTCATAATACTCTTACATGTCCGGGTGGACCAGGACCACCAGTCAGATAAATCGATTTCCTACTAATCCTGTTCCCGTGTCAACATGTAGGACAAATTTCCAGTCGGGTGGACAATTTTTAAAGCATTGAGATATCCTCTCTTTGAGCCTCACCACAAAACATCTAGACATATATACCGTACGTGTTGTAATATCATCCGTAGCTTTCTACACCGAGCGTAGAAAATGCAGGATCCATTGCAATCGGAAGTTCTCAGACGGGGCATCTTCAACTGCTGCACACACAAAGTAGGACAGGGGGCAGATATCTTTATGGTCAATAAAGTGACCTATTCCTATACAGCCTCTAATTGGCCCACCTCTGAAAGTCTTAAACCCCGGTGGAAAAGCAGGGTTAAAGAACAATGGGGCTACTGGGGTATGCAGAGACCAGAAAGTTATTTCCTGGGTTTCTTTGTGTTGAAAAGATTGAGAAAGGCTGTTCCAAACCATTGCAGGTTTCTTGACTCTCCTATGAGAACCAGTCAGAACATCTGCAATGTCCATTGTCACCTTGTGCAGTTTGCTAGCAAAGTCTTACATCCATTGTCATGGACAAGACTCTTCATATGTGGCCTTCAGCCCTAAATGTTCCACCTGTTTGCGAGCCCAGTTGGATAACAGAGGTCAGACAAGAGAAACAGGGGAAACTGCAACAACCTTTACAGTTTCACCTGCCGCCTTATTCAAATTGCCAAAGTTTGGGACCATGGGTGCAACTTTATGACTTGCCTCTATGGTACGAGTATAAGCTTGTTCTCAGATATCAGTCAGTGGGAGGAATAGTTCCCCATCATTGGTATCATTGGGAAGAATAATGCCCCATCATTGGTATCAGTGGGAGGAATAGTGCCGCATCATTGGTATCAGTGGGAGGAATAGTGCCCCACCATTGGTGTCAGTGGGAGGAATGGTGCCCTATTGTTGGTGTTAGTGAGCGAAACAGTGCCCCAAGGGCGGTATAAAGGTAAATAAAAGGCCACATCCGGCCTATGGACCACAGTTTAGAAACCACTGGTATAGTATGATGGCTACGAATCTTCCAGTACTTCTCAGCAGTTAAGGGGCATATCAATTATGAGTTAATCGTTAACACAATTTGCAGACATATAACCCAGATCTTGAGGAAGCCTCCATGTTGCTCTACTGCTGCATGAAGATAACCATCTGTGTACTGTGCCTTTTGGTAGACAAACTGACTTTTGCTGGAGTTGAATATTTCAGATTTTGGTTTATTAGTCTAGAACACCCGTTGCTATTTTTCTGCAGCCCAGTCATGTTTTTTTTACCACTTTGTAGAAATAACTTGTTCTTCATGTCCCCTGAGGATGTCTCTTGTATAGACAAAATGCATAAGTAGAGTGGTGTGGTGTTTTTGAGCTTTTGTGCTTGTGCATATTTTCACATGAAATAAATTGGTGTTTTTAGCAATATTATGCCATAGTCCTTTGTATTTTCCTCGTAATCGCACTGCAGAGAATTGCGCTTTTCCCACAGCCATTGGAGGACTTGGTGGGTGTGGAGGTTGTTACCAAATCCTGGTGTGAATAGAGGGGCCATTTGGTGCACCCTATGCTAGTGATCTCTTATAATCTGAGATCCTGGTTATCTGCTAAGAGAATTCATATATCTGTGTCTGAGGTGGTTTGGGTCTAAAACACGTGGAACTGTGGCATTTAATTTTCACACAAGATCCTACACCGACCATCCAGTGGAGCCCTGAAATATTATTTTGGGAATGTAGTGTGCAGCGTTACTTCCTAGCACTGAGCCCATAATAATTTGGTGGTTTAGAAATAACTTGTTTATGACTTGATGGGGTACCTGGATCCCAGTGGATTCCACCAGTAATGAGCTGCAAAAGAAGATTTTGGTTTTCACTGGAAGTTCAACAAATTTCTCGTTTGTTCCATTGAGTTTCCATATTTGACCATGTTTCTGGTCCTCAGACTCGTCAAAATGGCAGATTTGTCCTTCCGCAGAGGATTTTGGACACCAACTTTGGCCAAAACTTGCCTGCTGCAAAATTTCTCCTTGGAAATGGCCTTTGATGATATAGGACGACTTCCTGTTACTGTATTACTCACTTTTGCGTGGTGTAAAGTTTGAAGGTTGAGCCACCACATCTACAACAACCTTTTTAGTATGGCTGCCCGTTGCCCCAGCTTTTGTCCCTCTATACCTCTGTATAGAGCTTACTCGAGCTTTGGGCCATATACCTTCAAAGAGGTCACAATTGTTGATGGGAAAGTAGTCTAATACTATGTTGGTTTCCTTCTTAAAGGATATTCATTGGTGATCAGTGGGAAGAACATCCCTTTTATTGGTGGTCAGTGGGAAGAATGATCCTTACATTGGTGGTCAGTGGGAAGAATGCCTCTTACATTGGTGGTGTGTGTGGAAGAATGCTCCTTACATTGGTGGTCAGTGGGAAGAAATCCTCTTACATTGGTGGTCAGTGGAAGAATGTTCCTTACATTGGCGGTCATTGGGAAGAATGTTCCTTACATTAGTGGTCCATGGGAAGAATTCCCCTTACATTAGTGATTCGTGGGAAGAATGCTCCTTACATTGGTGGTCAGTGGGAAGAATGCTTCTTACATTGGCGGTCACTGGAAAGAATGTTCCTTACAATGGCGGTCAGTGGGAAGAATGTTCCTTACATTGGAGGTCAGTGGGAAGAATGCTTATTAAACTGGTGGTCAGTGGTAAGAATGTTCCTTCCATTGGTGGTCAGTGGAACTAGGTAGGAACTTTCAGTTGGAAGGTGAATCAGCCTCAGCTCAAGGAATCTCTAGCAACCTCTGGAGGAATCCTTGTGCTCCACAGAACCCTGGTTGAAAATGGCTGACCTAAGGAATGGAACTCTACCTTATTGCTCTTGAAACTATCAAAGGTCCTTAGGACATCCAAGAGACTATCAGTCTATGGTAGGCCTACCTTGAGGCCAGCTACTGACATCTGCTGTCAGACACAAAGACAGTCTCTAATCAACTCAACCAAGCTTTGAAACATGTAACCACGACCCTTTCTGACTCTTTTAGGGAAGTGAGGAGCAGGAAAATCAGGCTAGTCTGAGATCCTGACTAATGCCCACCATCAGACCGCTGATAAATCAGACAAGCCTGCCATTCTCTTTTTACATGTGAGTCGCCCATTGGCTTTTTTATGAACTTTTGTTTCAATATCGCACTTAGTTGGCACACCTTGTGTTTGTTTTCATTATATCTCTTGGTGACCCCTGGTGTCGGTACTGGAAGTGGGGGGAAATATTGGGTTGTCACCAGGACAGGAACAAAGGGGAACTTTTGTGCAATGGGGACACTCATTCCACTGACAAATGTCCAACTGTCTACCTTTAAGAGATTTCTTCTAACTTCCATTGGTGTCATGAGTACAGGAAGCAAAGGGAAATCTCTTGAGTGGGACACTTAAAAAAAAATGGTTGATACCATTTCCTACTTCATCCAAAGTAATATATTTAATTCTTTAGTACGTGGGGATGGATGCCATCTGAGCCAAGAGTCTTGCCTGTCTTAATAAGAAGTAAGGTTCACCATACACACTACAATCTGCCCCTAGAAGTCAACTTTAGATTCACCAAAAGTATATAATATGAGGACCTACCTAATCTATCCGATCAATCTGTATCCAATTAGGCAGGCCCTTGCACTATATAGTGGTTGGTAGATCTAAAGGACATTGTACAATCAGATTGTATAGTGCAGTGGTCTCAAAACTGTGGGCACAATTTCATCCACTGATACCAACAATGGGGCATTATTTGCCTCACTGACACCAATGAAGGGGCACAATTCCTCCCACTGACACCAACGATGGGACATAATTTCACCCAATGACACCAATGATGGGGCACCATTCCTCCCAATGACACCAATGATGGGGCACAATTCCTCCCAATGACACCAATGATGGGGCACAATTCCTCCCAGTGACACCAACAATGAGGCCCAATGACACCAATGGTGGGATACAGTTCCTCTCAATGACACAAACAATGGGGCACACCGATACCATTGATGGAACACAATTTGACAATGACAACGAAGATGGGGTATTGTTTTTTCCCACTGTGCTGTATTTTTTTGACTCCCAATGGCCACAGTTCGCCCCCCCCCAGACCTCTAAAGTCTGAAGGACAGTAAACTGACCCTTTGTTTATAAAGTTTGCCGATCCCTGGTGTATGGCCAGCTTTAGGCTCACCATACAGGTTACAATCTGAACATTGTACAGTCAACTTTAGGTTTACCAAAACATTGTAATATGAGAACCTTCCTGACCTACCCGATCGATTTGTATCCAACCAAGCAGGCCCTTTCATAGCTATATAGTTGGTAAGGTTGAATAACGATTAAAGACCAGTCCATCCAGTTCAACCTGAGTGTGTGTTTATGTCTCTACCATTTCCCATATCTCTGTATATTCACTAAGATGCCCACCTAAGAATTTTTTAAACTTATCAATATCCTCCTCTGACATCACCAAGCGTGGAATGGAGTGCCACATCCTTACCGTTCTGACAGTAAAGAACCCCTTACGCAGTCGAAGGTTAGATCGCTCCTCGTCCAACTTCATTGAGTGGCCGCGTGTCTTCTTAGGAGACTTGAGACTGAATTGTTTATTCCCTATGTTGGAATCACCATTGAGGTATTTGTGTATCGCTATCATATCTCCTCTCAAGCGTCTTCTCCAGGAAGAATACGTTTAATGTTTGTAGTCATTCCTTGCAATTGAGGTCCTTCAGCCTCCATAACTGAGGTCCTTCGGCCTCCATAACTGAAGTCCTTCAGCCCCCATAACCTAAGGTCCTTCAGCCTCCATAACTGATGTCCTCCAGGCTCCATAACTGAGATCCTTCATCCCCCATAACTGAGGTTCTCCATCCCCCATAACTGAGGTCCTTCAGCCTCCATATCTAAGGTCCTTCAGCCTCTATAACTGAGGTCCTCCAGCCTCCATAACTGAGGTTCTTCAGTCTCCATAACTAAGGTCCTCCATCCCCAAAAATGTAGGTCCTCCAACCCCCATGCTGGGGGACAGTGGTGTAGTGGTTAGCACTCTCGCCTAGCAGTAAGAAGTGTCACTGGTTCAAATCCCAACCATGACACTACCTGCCTGGAGTTTGCATGTTCTCCCTGTGCCTGCATGGGTTTCCTCTGGGTACTCCGGTTTCCTCCCACAATCCAAAGACATGCAAGTAGGTTAATTGGCTTCTGTCCAAAATTGGCCCTAGTATATGAATGGGGACCTAGAATTGTGGGCTCCATGAGGGTAGGGACCCATGTGAGTGTGCAATGTACAGGGATAGGGACAACTGTAGACACTCACTCAGGATGGACTGGTGTCTTTATTCAACCTTACTAACTATGAAGCTTTACTGTAACTGAGGTCCTGCAGGTTCCATAACTGAGATGCTCAATCCCCCATAACTGAGGTCCTCCATCCCCATACTGTAACTGAGGTCCTTCAGCCTCCATAACTGAGGTCCTCCAGCCCCCCCCCCCCCATAACAGAGGTCCCCAAGCCCCCTTTTCAGTGTTATTTCCCTTCTCTGGACTCCCTCCAGTTCCAGCGCATCCTTCCTGAGGACTGGTGAGGCCCCCTTAGCTGAGGTCGTCCAGCCCTCTTATATATTTTTTATGCCACATGATATTTTTGCAATGGTTTATCAAGCACAAAATTTCAGTAAAGAATATTAAAAAAGCTAAAGTTACTTGTAGGGCATAGGATGCAATATATTACCCAGTTTTTGGTTAACGATAAAACACGAGGTTGTGCTGAGTAAATAGATACCCAACATGTCATGCCGTAAAATTGGGTTCCCGGTGAAATGTCATTATTAATCAGTGGTGTAAACGAATGATAATCATCTGTGCTCCCATACTACCCCCCAACCCTTCACAAAACCGCACCGTGTCTGAGAGAGGCGCTCAAATTTCAGCGTCCAACCAGGCACAGGCTCCCCCAAAATAGCGCTCAGAACCCACGGCAGAGGACACTCCGGTGCCACGTCTCCTAAGAGACAGGAAAAAAAAGTGAAGTACTTTTTTTATGAACAGGACCCCAATTAAGAAATGTAAGGATAGGTGGGGGACATCTAGTGGTAGAAAGTGAAAACTACTCCAGAGGTCTCACTGGAAGCAAACAACGTGAAACCAACTAGATGTCCTCAGTCTGATGACCACCGTCACTCAGCCAAGATTACTCTGAGCCCAGGTCACCCTGGTCCCGCCTCCAGCCTACGACCGAGTGGTCTGAACTCCCATAGCGTAGGGATTATTCCATCATTATTGAAGCGGGACTTCAGCCAACGCTCGGAGGTCGCACCCGCTGTATTTTTATTTTCTGCCCCCCAGATGTCCTCAAGCCTGATGGGCATCGGAATCATTCAACCCACTTTCTCTGAGCCCGTTGCTGGACCCACCCCCAGACTGCGGCTGGATAGTCAAAGGAGGGATGAGATCTTGTCTCTGCTCTCTCCTCCTGTCAGGGTGCTCCTTGGATGTCACATGATCTGATTCAACCTACTTTCTCTGAGCCCAAGTCATCCTGGACCAGCCCCCAACCCTGAGTCATCCCGGACCAGCCCCCAGCTTATATCTGAACAGTGAAAGGAGAAGTAGCACAGTGAGGAGCTCATGTCTCCATCACTTTGCTCTCTCCTCCTATCAGCATGCTCCTCACACATCACATGAACTGATTCAACCTACTTTCTCTGAGCCTGAGTCATCCAGGACCAGCCCCCAACCAGTATCTGAACAGTGAAAAGAGAAGTAGCACAGTGATGAGCTCATGTCTATGTCACTCTGCTCTCTCCTCCTATCAGTGTGCTCCTTTCACGCCACATTAACTTATTTAAACAACTTCTTCTGAGCCTGAGTCATCCCGGACCAGCCCCCAACCTATATCTGAACAGTGAAAGGAGAAGCAGCACAGCAATGAGCTCATCTCTCTCGGTCACTCTGCTCTGTCCTCCTATCAGCAAGCTTTTTGCAAATCACATGAACCGATTCAAACTACTTCTTATGAGCCCGAGTCACCCCGGACCAGCCCCCAATTTGTATCTGAACAGTGAACAGAGAAGTAGCACAGCCATGAGCTCATCTCTCTCCATCACTCTGCTCTCTCCTCCTATCAGCATGCTTCTTGTGCATCACATGAACTGATTCAAACCACGTCTTCTGAGCCTGAGTCATCCTGGACCAACCCCCAATCTATAAATGAACAGTGAAAAGAGAAGTAGCAAAGTGATGAGCTCATCTCTCTCCATCACTCTGCTCTCTCCTTCTATCATCCCAGACCAGCCCCCAACCGATATCTGAACAGTGAAAGGAGAAGCAGCACAATGATGAGCTTATCTCTCTCTTTCAATCTTCTCTCTCCTCCTATCAGCATGCTTCTTGCAAATCACTTGAACTGATTCCACCTACTTCTTCTGAGCCCGAGTCATCCAGGACCAGCCCCCAACCTATATCTGAACAGTGAAAAGAGAAGTAGCACAGTGATGAGCTCATCTCTCTCTGTCACTTTGCTCTCTCCTCCTATCAGCATGCTTTTTGCACATCACATGACCTGATTCAAACTACTTCTTCTGAGGCTGAGTCATCCCGGACCAGCCCCCAACCTATATCTGAACAGTAAAAGGAAAGTAGCACAGTGATGAGCTCATCTCTCTCTGTCACTTTACTCTCTCCTCCTACCAGCCTGCTTCTTGTGCATCACATGAACCGATTCAAACTACTTCTTCTGAGCCCGAGTCATCCCGGACCAACCCCCAACCTATATATGAACAGTGAACTGAGAAGTAGCACGTTGATGAGCTCATCTCTCTCCGTCACTCTACTCTCTCCTCATATCAGCATGCTCATCACACATCACATGAACTGATTCCACCAATGTCTTCTGAGATCAAGTCCCCCCAAACCAACCTATAACTGAATAGTGAAAAGAGGAGCAGCACAGCAATGAGCTCATCTCTCTGTCTCTCTGGTCTCTCCTCCTATCAGCATGCTCCTCACACATCACATGAACTGATTCAACCTACTTTCTCTGAGCCCGAGTCATCCAGGACCAGCCCCCAACCAGTATCTTAACAGTGAGAAAAGAAGTAGCACAGTGATGAGCTCATGTCTATGTCACTCTGCTCTCTCCTCCTATCAGCATGATCCTTGCGCAAATGTTTAAGTTCCTGTGCTGTTTCTCCCTCCTGCCCCCAGTCTGAGCTCTGCTGTATGCAGGAGCTGTAAGTGGCTAATGCCAAGGGGGCATGAAAAAAAATGACTATTAATCTAAAAAACAAAAACAGTTAAAAATGGAAAAAAAAAATGAACAGTGAAAACAAATAATAATAGAAAACAATTAAAAGTGAGAAAATATGTGATTAATGTAAAAAAAAATTAAAAAAAAGGAAAAATATTAATATAATATAATATTATTAAAATGATGATAAAAATGAAAAAAAAAATGCTATCAATATAAAAAATTATTCAAAATTAGATAAAATGTTATTAATATAATCCATTTAAAAATGAATAATTTTTTTTAATAAAAAAGAAACATTTGAAAAAATGTTGTTAATGTATTAAAATGAAAAATGAAAAAAATATTAATATAAAAAAATGAAAATAATATTATTTAAAATAAAAAACAAAAAAAAATCATATTAATATAAAAAACAAAAAAATTAAAAATTTGAATTTTTTTTTAATATAATAAAATGAAAAAATAATAATATAATAAAATGAAAAATGTAAAAATAATAATAATATAATAAAATGAAAATTAATAAAAAAAAATGGATAAAATGATGAAATGTAATAAAAAGAAAAAAATATTAATATAAAAAACATGAAAATAATATTATTTTAAATAAAAATGGAAAAAAAATCCTATTACTATAAAATACAAAAACAATTAAAAATGAGAAAAAATATTGTTAATATAATCAAATCAAAAAAATAATAATATAATAAAATTAAAAATAATAAAAGAAATAATATTAAAAAACAAAAAATGAAAAAAAAATGTTGTTAATGTAATAAAATGAAAAATGAAAAAAATATTACTATAAAAACATGAAAATAATATTATTTTAAATAAAAATAAAAATGAAAACAATCCTTTTAATATAAAAACATTAATATAATAAAATGAAAAAAATAATAATATAATAAAACGAAAAATAATAAAAAAATATAAAAAAAACTAAAAATTCGAAAAAATTTGAGTTAATGTAATAAAATGAGAAATGAAAAAAATATTAATATAAAAAGCATGAAAATAATATTATTTTAAATAAAAATAAAAATGAAAACAATCCTTTTAATATAAAAACATTAATATAATAAAATGAAAAATAATTAAAAACAATAAAAAAATAAAAAGTTGAATTTTTTTTAGTTAATGTAATAAAATGAAAAAATATTAATATAAAAAATGAAAATAATATTATTTTAAATAAAAATGAAAACAAACCTATTAATATAAAAAAATGTATATAATAAAATGAAAAAATAATAATATAATAAAATGAAAAATAATTAAATAATATAAAAAAACTAAACAAATAGAAAAAATGTGTTAATGTAATAAAATTTTAAAAATATTAATATAAAAAAATGAAAATAATATTATTTTAAATAAAAATAAAAATGAAAACAACCCTATTAATATAAAAAAATAATGAAATCAAAGAAATATAATATAATAAAATGAAAAATTAAAAAATAATAATATAATAAAATGAAAAATAATAAAAAAATATAAAAAAAAACTAAAAATTTGAGAACAAAATAGTTAATGTATTCAAATGAAAAATTAAAAAAATTCTAATATAAAAATCTGAAAAAAATATTATTAAAAAAATAAAAATGAAAAAAATGCTATAAACATAAAAATAAACTATTAAAAATAAGGAAAAATTGTATTAATATAATAAAACAACAAATGAATACATTAAAAATACCATTAATATAACAAAAAACAATTACAAATGAGAAAATATTATATTTTAAATAAAAATAAAAATGAAAACAATCCTATTAATATAAAAAATGTATGTAATAAAATGAAAAAATAATAATATAATAAAATGAAAAAATAATAATATCATAAAATTAAAAATAATAAAAAAACTAAAAATTTGAAAAAAAATTAATGTATTAAAATGAAAAATGAAAAAAATATTAATATGAAAATCTGAAAAAAATATTATTAAAAAAAGAAAATAAAAAAATGCTATAAATATAAAAAAATAAAAATAAGGAAAAATGTTATCAATATAATAAAACAACAAATAAATACATTAAAAATACCATTAATATAACAAAAACAAATTAAAAATGAGAAAATATTATTAGTTTAATTAGATCAAAAATGTAAAAATAATAATATAAAAACATTAAAAATAAGAAAAATACACCACATTTCTTGCTCTGTCTACATTTTGCCGCAGCGCGTCCAATGCACCTCCATTGTTCCCGTCTCCTCTGGAATATTTTGGGGGAAGCAGCATGGGCTCCAGTTTTTTATTTTTGCCTTTTTCTTCTTCCTGTCCCAACCTCAGCTCTGCCTGCTGCTCTGTGCCTCTCATAGGATATATGCGGAGGATCAGATGCATGCAAGCCAGCTCCTCCCAGCTCTTTGCTCATTCATTACATCCCCATCTCCCATCCCCCTACACAGCCTCTCTCTCTCTCTCTCTCTCTCTCTCTTTTTTCCCTCTTCCCCTTGCTCCAGTCATCGTCTTGTCTGCATAAGTACAAGGAGGAAAATAGCCAGCACGTTCAATAAGCACTGCCTTTCTTTTCTTTTTTCCCCCCCCTATCCTGCTTTCTCCATGTAATGCTTGGGATCTCTAGGACGGAATATTGTTCTTCTGTCTGAGCATGACAAGGACTGCCGACAATCCAAGACTACACAGGCAGCATCAGCACCACCAGCATCCGAATGATGTTAGCATCCCCCGGAGGTGCCCGCCTCGGATAATAAGTGGGTCTGTTCTCTGCCAGAGAGGCGTACCGACAGCAGGCAAGTAACGCTGCACTTTATTTCCCGTCTCCCTTTTTTTTTTTTTTGCAGACATGCACAAAAAAAAAGAAAAAAAAAAAAAACACGGCGTGCATGCATCTGTATGCACAACACTCAATGCAGAGCGACCAGATCCAGCGAAGCTCACGTCCACAACACCGACACCTACAGGTAAAAAAAAAAAAAAAAAGCTTGTTAATCTACCTGCGTTCGCCCCAACAGAAAATAAAAATAATAAAAAAAAAAGGTCAACCACACCGGGCGGTTGTAGGGTCGGGGCACTTTTTTTTTTTTGGTGGGGGGGTTGGTTGGCGCGATCAAGACCCGAGCCGCGTCGGCCGCACACTTTCCATGTTATTTTCACACACAACAACTGCCTGATTGGATGCAGCGCACGTAACGATGGGAGATGCGGGGTGACAACACGTGTACTCATCTGAAGGAGGCATGAGGCTTCGATTCGCCAAAGCCGACGCACCACGGGAAGGATCCTCATTAAATATATATATATATATATATATATATAAAATAATAATAATGAAAGTCAGTTATTTTTTATTTTATTTTTTTATTTTTCGTTGTTGTCAAGTCACCAAGCCAAGTTAAGGATCCTCATTAAAAAATAATAATAAAAGTCAGTTGTTTTTTTCGGCTGAGCCCAATGAGATTTAAAAAAACAAAATCGAGAGTCACATGTGCTCTGCAAAATTAAGATTGCTTATCCCTTGCGGTAAAAGCCTTGGGAATTGGGAAGGTGGGCACCGGCCCGTACGTGCCCCAGGTCTACACCGACATTGCATGCAGAGATGGGGGTGGTGGTGGTGTTGGGGGGGGGGGGGGGTGAAGATGAGGGGGTTCGGTGCCTCTGCTGTTGTGTGTTCGGAAAGCATCTGTCAAAGCGCACCAGCAAAGGGAGTGTGTGTTTTATATTGTGCTTTCACCGACGCGGAGCTGTCTGTGGTTCTGCAACACTGGCTCCTGCAGATCAGACAGGAGAAATGTGCTTCCCAACAGCACTCAGAGATTTTTTTTTTTTTGTAGAACCATGCCATATTTTTTTTTGTAGAGCCATCACATTTTTTTTGTAGGACCATGTCTTTTTTTTTTTTTTTGACCATGCTTTTTTTTTTTCCTTGTAGGACCATGCTTTTTTTTCTTTTTTCTTTTTTTTTCTTTGTAGAACCATGCCATGTTTTTTTTTTTTTTTTGTAGGACCATGCCTTTTTTTGATCATGCCATTTTATTTTCCTTGTAGGACCATGCTTTTTTTTTTGTAGGACCATGCAATTTTTATTTCATATTTTCCTTGTAGGACCATGTTTTCTTTTCTTTTTTTTGTAGAATCATGCCACATTTTTTTTTTTTTTTTATAGGACAATGCCGTTTTTCTTCCTTGTAGAACCATCCTTATTTTTTTGGTAGGTCCATGCTATCTTTTTTTCCTTGTAGGACCATGCTTTTTTATTTTGTTTTATTTGTAAAAAAAAATTCTTTGTAAGACCATGCTATTTTTTTTCCCAGATGGGCCCACAATTTTCCACCAAGCAATATAGGACGTGACCTCTGAGTTCTACAGAAAAAAAAAAAAACTTCAGCACCAGCTAAAACCTTAGCACGTTGGATGTGATGGTCACAGATCTCATTCGGTTATTGGGGGGAATATTTTGCCTGCATGGCAAGTTGAGGCTTCTGGGGCAGATGTGGGCTGGTTGCGAAGCTCTAGTTGGCATTGAGTGTGATGATGAACCATGATCACAGATCTCTGCACCTTCGTAGTAGGTTTACCTATAGGTCACCCATATGGAAAACTGGGGTTACTTTAAGTGGGGCAGCTCATGGATGGGGACTGGTTGCAAAGCTCTGGTTGAGACTGGATATGCATTGAGACCACATATCTCTTCTCCTTCACAATATAGGACAACATTGTCTATGTTCTTCCACTACATAGGGGGATTTTACCTATATGTCCCCTCTATGGCAAGCTGGGGCTACCTTAAGTGGGGCAGCTCATGGATGTGGACTGGCTGCAAAGCTCAGGTTGACACTGACTATGCATGGAGAACACAGATCTCTGCTCCTTCACTATATATGACAATATTGTCTATGTTCATTCACTATATAGCAGGATTTACCTATATATCACCTATATGGCATGTAACGGTGTAACTATGTAACTATCACCTATATAGCATGTTGAGGCTAGCTTAAGGTGGGCAGCTTTTGGATGGGGACTGGATGTAAAGCTCTGGTTGACACTGATTATGCATGGAGACCACCAACCTCTTCTCCTTCACTATATAGGACAATATTGTCTATGCTCCTTCACTATATAGGGGGATTTACCAATATATCACCTATATGGCAAGCTGGAGCTACCTTAAGTGGGGCAGCTCATGGATGTGGAATTGCTGCAAAGCTCTGGTTGACACTGATTATGCCTGGGGACCACAGATCCCTGCTCCTTCAGTATATAGGACAATATTGTCTATGCTCCTTCCTATATAGGGGGATTTACCTATGTGTCGCCTATATGGCAAGCTGGAGCTACCTTAAGTGGGGCAGCTCATGGATGGGGACTGGTTGTAAAGCTCTGGTTGATACTGATTATGCCTGGGGACCACAGATCTCTGCTCCTTCACCATATAGGACAATATTTGTCTATGCTCCTTCCTATATAGGGGAATTTACCTATATATCACCTATATGGCATGTTAAGGCTAGCTTAAGGTGGGCAGCTTTTGGATGGGGGCTGGTTACAAATCTCTGGTTGACACTAATTATTCATGAAGACCACATATCTCTGCTCCTTCACTATATAGGACAATATTGTCTATGCTCATTCCTATATAGGGGGATTTTACCTATATGTCACCTATATGGCAAGCTGGAGCTACCTTAAGTGGGGCAGCTCTTGGATGTGGACTTGCTGCAAAGCTCTGGTTGACACTGATTATGCATTGGGGACCACAGGTCTCTGCTCCTTCACTATATGGGACAATATTGTCTATGCTTGTTCCTATATAGGGGGGTTTACCTATATATCAGCTATATGGCATGTTGAGGCTAGCTTAAGGTGGGAAGCTTATGGATGGGGACTGGTTGTAAAGCTCTGGTTGACAGTGATTACGCCTGACGACCACAGATCTCTGCTCCTTCACTATATAGGACAATATTGCCGATATATATCACCTATAGGGCAAGCCATGGCTACTGTAAGGACAACTAATACATGTGGATTGGTTGCACACTGAATGTGATGATGAACCATGATCACAGCTCTCTGCACCTTCGGTATATTGGAGTAGGCATTGATTATGCATGATGATTGATCACAGATCTCTGCTCCTTCACCATATAGGGGGATTTTACCTATAGATCACCTATATGGCATGCTGAGGCTACCTTAAGGTGGGCAGCTAATGGATGGGGACTGGTTGCAAAGCTCTTGCTGACACTGATTATGCATGGTGATCCCAGCTCTCTTCTCCTTCACTATATAGAAGAACATTACCTATAGGTCACCTATACGGCAAGCTAAGACTACTAAAAGGACAACTAATGGATGGGGACAGGTTGCACACTGATTGTAACGATGAACCATGATCACAGATCTCTGCACCTTTAGGATATTCGAGTTGGTTACCTATATATCACCTATATGGCAAGCTGAGGCTACTTTAAGTGGGGCAGCTCATGGATGTGGACTGTTTGCAAGCTCTAGTAGACATGAATTATGCATGATGACCACAGATATCTAATCCCTCACTATATAGGACAATATTACCTATATATAACCTATATGGTATCGTGTTGAGGCTACCTTAAGGTGGGCAGCTTTTGGATGTGGACTGGTTGCAAAGCTCTTGTTGACACTTATTATGCATGGAGACCACAGATCTCTGCTCCTTCACAATATAGGACAATATTGTCTGTGCTCCTTCACTATATAGGGGGGTTTTACCTATATTCCACCTATATGGCAAGCTGGGGCTACCTTAAGTGGGGCAGTTCATAGATGTGGACTGTTTGCAAAGCTCTAGTTGATTATGCATGGTGACCACAGATCTCTTCTCCTTCACTATATCTGAGAACATTACCTATAGATCACCTATATGGCAAGTTAAGGCTACTACACTATATAGGACAATATTACCTATCTATAACCTATATGGCAAAGCTCTTAGTTGACATTGACTATGCGTGGTGATCACAGATCTCTGCTCCTTCAATATATATAGGTCAATAGTATCTCTGTATCTCCTATATAGCATATTGAGGTTACCTTAAGAAGGGCAGCTAATGGATGTGGACTGGTTGTAAAGCTTTTTAGTTGACAGTATCTATGCATGATGATCACAGATCTCTGCTCCTTTGCTGTTTAGGAGAATATTACCTATGGATCACTTATATGGCGGCAAGCTTAGCTACCTAAATAATGTCAGTTAATGGATGTGGGCTGGTTGCAAAGCTCTAGTTGACATTGATTGTGCACAATGGTCACAGATCTCTGCACTGTCAATACATTGGAGAATATTACCTATACATTGTATATAAATTTAAAAAAAGAGCTCTAGTTGATGTTGATTGTGTACCATCATCACAGATCTCTGCTTCCTTCCCTATGCAGGAGAGTATTACCTATAGAGTACCTATATGGCAAGCTGAGGCCACCTTAATCAGGACAGTTCATGGACGTGGGCAGAGCTTTCAGAGCTCTAGTTGACATTGAATGCGATTATGCATGATGATGACAGATCCCTTACACATTCCATACATTGGGGAATATTACCTATAGATCACCTTTATATGGCAAGCTGAGGCTCCCCTTAAGCAGGACAGCTATTGGATGTGGACTGGTTGCAAGGCTTTAGTTGTGCAGTTGGGGCAGTACTTGCCGTTTGCAGCAACTGAGCCTTGCAAAAAAAGAAAAAAAAAAGAAAAGAAAAAAAAAAAAAAAACAATGGTGATGCTTCTACAAGGTTACAGTAAAACAGACTATGTGAGCACCATCG
This sequence comes from Lithobates pipiens, assembly GCF_037356315.1. Taxonomy (NCBI): domain Eukaryota; kingdom Metazoa; phylum Chordata; class Amphibia; order Anura; family Ranidae; genus Lithobates; species Lithobates pipiens. The sequence continues at coordinate 104,616,034 of NW_027507685.1, read as the reverse complement.
CCTAAAAAAAAGAAAAAGTTGTCCTTTTCTTTCTTTCCTATGTTAGGGGTAAGTCATGTTCCCCTTTAGTGTGTTATTATTATTATATTATTATTTTTAACATGATCCAGCGATTTATTGAGCATCAGCATCTCCTGTGGTGTTGTACAAAGCAAGTGATGGAAAGATAATAAAAGAATACAAAGGTGTATATATATATATATATAAATAAATATATATATATATATATATATATATATATATATATATATATATATATATATATATATATATATACACATGCACAAACAGCACCAACTTGGAGCTTGCTTATGCATTAGCCACTACAGGCTTACAAACCGGAGGCACTGATCCCAGGCTGGGGGATGAGCAAGCTGTATGGTATCTAACCTATTCTACGAGACAATATTATATATTGCATCAGTGTATATGGTACTATTATGTGTGCCATTATTGTATATGGTACTATTATATTTGGCATTACTGCGTACGGTACTATTATATATGGCATTATTATATATGGTACTATTATATTTGGCATTACTGCATACGGTACTATTATATATGGCATTATTGTATATGGTACTATTATGTATGGCATTATTGTATATGGCATTATTGTAAGTGGCATTATTATATGTGACTTTATTAAAGTCATGCAGCATTTATCGGCATACCTGAACTGAATCAGGTAGCAATATGTCATACAAAGCATCAGGCAGCCTATTGCAGTGATTGATGTCCTGTGTGTCACTCAACTGCTACCAGGATATAAGACAGTATAGTCTATACAGGTATTAATGAGTACCTTCATTTGTTACCAGTATGGTAGACGTTCTGTACAGCTGTTACTTGTAATTTTCTTATGCTACAAGGATAGAAGACATTCTATAGGATATTAATGGCTTCAATGGCTATAGGTTTGCATCTCCATATGCTACTAGGATAGTAGACATTCTATACAGGTATTAATGAGCACCTTTATTTGCTACCAGGGTAGTAGACATTTTATACAGCTATTAGTTGGGACCTTCCTATGCTACCAGGATGGTAGACAGTTTATACAGGTATTAATGAGTACCTTCATTTGTTACCAGCATGGTAGATGTTCTATACAGCTGTTACTTTCTTTTGCTACCAGGATATTAGGCATTATTTAGGGTATTCGCAAGGACCTTCATTTTATAACAGGTTAGTAGACATTCTTTACAGCTATTAGTTGGTACTTTAATATGTTGCCAGGATAGTAGACATTCTATACAGGTATTAAAGAGTACCTTCACTGGTTACCACCAGTATGGTAGACGCTCTATACAGCTGTTACTTATAACTTTCTTTTGCTAGCAGGATAGTAGACATTATTTATGGTATTTAGACAGTCTTTACAGCTATTAGTTGATACTTTCATCTGTTGCCAGGATAGTAGACATCCTATACAGGTAATCATTTGGCACCTTTGTTTGCTACCAAGAGAGTAGACATTCTAGAGGAGGATATTCATGAGTACCTTCATTTGCTACTAAAATTGTAGACAATCTATACAGCTATAATTTGGTACTGTCATATGCTACCAGGACAATAGACATTCTATACAGTTATTAGTTGTAACCTTCATTTGTGATCAGGACAGTGGACATTCTATAGGGTACTGATGGGTACCTTTAATTGTGATCAGGACAGTGGACATTTTATAGGGTTCTAATGGGTAGCTTTGTTTGCTCCAAGACTGTAGACAACCTATAGGGTATTACTGGTCACCTTCATTGGCTACCAGGATAGTAGAGATTCTATACAGCTATAAGTTGGTACCTTCATATGCTACCAAAATAATAGACATTCTATTCAGGTATTAATGATTACCTTCATCTGCTACCAAGATAGTAGACATTCTATATAGGTTCTAATGGGTATCTTCTTATGCTACAAGGATAGTAGACATTCTATAGGAAATGGATGGGCACCTTCATTGGCTTCCAGGAGAGGAGAACAATAGGTTTGCATCTTCATATTCTTCTAGGATAGTAGACATTCTATACAGGTAATATTGAGCGCCTTTATTTGCTACCAGGGTAGTAGACATTCTATACAGGTATTAGTTGGGACCTTCGTATGCTACCGGGATGGTAGAAAGTCTATACAGCTATTAGTTGGGACCTTCATATGCTACCAGGATGGTAGACAGTCTATACAGTATTAATGAATACCTTAATTTATCAGGATAGTAGGCATTCTATACAGGTATTTTTGGGTACCTGCATTTTCTCCTAGATAGTACACATTCTATAGGGTGTTAATGGGCATTTTCATTTTTTACCAGGATAGTAGATGTTCTATAGGATATTAATGGACACCTTCTTTTGATTACCAGGATAGGGTAGTAGACAATCTATACAGCTCTCAGTTGGTACCTTCATATGCTACCAGGATAGTAGACATTTTATATAGGTATTAGTTGCAACCTTCATTTGTTACCAGGATAGTAGACATTCTCTACAAGTTCTAATGGGTATCTTCTTATGTTACAAGGATAGTAGACATTCTATAGGGTATTAATGAGTACTTTTATTGGCTTCCAGGATACTAGACAATCTATAAATCTATTAGTTGGTACCTTCAGATGCTACCAGGATAGTAGACATTCCATACAATATTTATGCGGTACCTTCATTTGCTACCAGGATAGTAGACATTTTTTACAGGTATTAATGAGTACCTTTGTATGCTTCCTGGATAGTAGACAGTCTATAGGGTATTAATAGGTACCTTCATATGCTTCCAGGATAGCAGAAATTCTATACGAATATTAATTGGTACTTCATTTGCTACCAGGATAGTAGACAATCTATACTGTATTACTGGCCACCTTCGTATTCTAGTATATAGTAGATAGGATAGTAGACATTCTATAAAGTATCAATGGGCACCTTTATTGGCTACCAGGACATTAGATAATCTATACAGGTAATAAGGAGGTACCCCCATATGCTACCAGGATAGTAGACTTTCTATACAGGTAATAGCGAGCGTCCTCAATTTTCTAGTAATTGGTTCCTTTCATTTACCAGAATGGTAGACATTTTATACAGCTTTTAGTTGTAACCTTCATTTGCTACCTGGATAGTAGACATTCTTTACAGGTATTAATGAGTACCTTCGTATGCTTCCAGGATAGTAGACATTCTATAGGGTATTAAAAGGTACCTTCTTTTGCTACCAGGATAGACATTCTTTACAGGTATTAATGAATACCTTCGTACTCTTCCAGGATAGTAGACATTCTTTACAGGTATTAATGAGTACCTTCGTACTCTTCCAGGATAGTAGACATTCTTTACAGTTATTAATGAGTACCTTCGTACTCTTCCAGGATAGTAGACATTCTTTAAAGGTATTAATGAGTACCTTCGTACACTTCCAGGATAGTAGACATTCTTTACAGGTATTAATGAGTACCTTCATACTCTTCCAGGATAGTAGACATTCTTTAAAGGTATTAATGAGTACCTTCGTACGTTTCCAGGATAGTAGACATTCTTTACAGGTATTAATGAGTACCTTCATACTCTTCCAGGACAGTAGACATTCTTTACAGGTATTAATGAGTACCTTTGTACTCTTCCAGGATAGTAGACATTCTTTACAGGTATTAATGAGTACCTTCATACTCTTCCAGGATAGTAGACATTATTTACAGGTATTAATGAGTACCTTTGTATACTTCCAAGATAGTAGACATTCTTTACAGGTATTAAAGAGTACCTTTGTACGCTTCCAGGATAGTAGACATTCTTTACAGGTATTAATGAGTACCTTCACACTCTTCCAGGATAGTAGACAATGCTTGATTAGACATGTATTTGTCCAAAAAAAAAAAAAAAAATGTGATAGATACCCGTTTCTATTTATACTTTGTTATATTGGGTACCAATTGTCCCCAATCCCATTTAAAGGTAGCGGGAACTGGTAAACCCATTCACACCAGTAAACACATATGATATCTGGGTGCCATACTAGCTATTATAACAAGCTCGATATATTACACAATAGGAAATGGGGTAGAGCCAATGGAGCTTCTTTGTATAAGTTCATACATGGTTGGGTTCGTTGGACCATAAATAAATTGGTACCCATTACTTTTTATACTTTGCTACATTGGGTACCACATGGACTTTAACCTATTTATACTTCAGTCTGAGTTTTATTAAAGAATTTTATACATATTTCCTATTTAATGATAGTGGAAATGTTTGGTACCACACGACGGGCAGCCCGTGAGAATTGGTAGACATGTTCACCCCATTGACAACGTTTGACCTCTTTGTGCCATATTAGCTTTTATACCAACCTTGATGTATTACACGTTGGCAAGTTTGATACAACTAATTAAGTTTCTCATTATAACCTTGTGCATGGTTGGGTCCATTGGGGCACATATTAAAGAACAATGCTTGATAAGACATTTGTATTTGTCCAATAAAAAAAATAATAATAAAAATATTATCTAAAAAAAATAAAAAAAAAAAAAAAATGTCTGTTGTCCAGAATAAAATAATACAAATTAAATTCTTTTAAATTTAATTTTAAATTTTAATATTTCTATACAATATATATATATATATATATATATATATATATATATATATATATATACACTTTATACTTTCCTTTTATTGGGTACCAGTTTACAGCTGGTAGCCCATTCACACCAATAAAAACATTTGACCTCTGTGTGCTTATAGCAACCTTGATATATTACATGATGGCAAACTTGGTAAAACAAGCTTGATATATTACAAGATATGAAAATGTGGTCGAACCAATGAAGCTTCTTAGCATAACTTTATGCGTGTTTGGCTTAATTGGAGCACATAATAAAAAACAATGCTGATAAGACGTTTGTCCAAAAAAATAAAAAATAAATAAAAACAACAACACAAAGACCCCAAAAAGACAACAGCAACAATAAAAAAACTGAAAAAATTATAAAATAAAATAAGAAATGGTTGCTTGCCCTCCTCCAAACCCAAAAAAGACAATAGCAACAATACAAACTGAAAAAATAAAAATAAAATAAGAAATGTGTGTTTGCCTTCCCCCAAAATAAAGAAAGAAAGAAAGAAATGTGTATTTACCCAATAAGAAAAAGAAAAAAAGAAATGGGTATTTGTCTAATATAATACAAATTAAAACAAACAACAATAGATACTCATTATTTTTTTTAAACTCTGTTAGATTGGGTACTGCATGCCCTGTAACCCATGCCTTAACACATGGGAATAATTAAACCCATCCACACCAATCGAAAAAAAAAATGAAGTAAAAAAAAAAAAAATTTGACCTCTGGGTGCTATACCAGCTATTATAATGACCTTGATATATTACATGATAGCAAGTGTGGTACAACCAATGAAGCTTCATATTATATCTTGATTGGGTCTATTGGGGCACATATTAAAGAACAATGTGTATTTTTTTTTTTTTTTTAACAATGTGTATTTGTAACTAAAAAACAAAAAACGAAAGAAAAAAAAAAGAAATTGTCTATTGACTAAAATACCACAAATTAAAAGAAATGCAATAAAAGAAAATGATACCCATTATTTTTTATACTTTGTTATATTGGGTACCACATGCCCCTTAACCAAATTACAGCTGCTTAGCATAACTTCATGCATGTTTGGCTCCACTGGAGCACATATTACAGAAAAATGCTTGATAAGACACTAGTATTTGTCCATGAAATAAACAACAGCAACAATAAAAACTAAAATAAATAAATAAGTAAATAAATAAGAAATGTGTGTTTGTCCCCAAACCCCCCCCCCCCCAAAAAAAATAAAAAAAATAAAAATAATAAAAATAGAAAAATTAGATGTGTATTATTTACCCAATACAAAAAAAGTAAAAACTAGAAAAAAAAAGAAATGTGTATTTGTCCAGCATTAAATAATATAAATAAAAATAAATAAAAATAGATACTCATTACTTATTTATAATCAATACTTTGTTGGATTGGGTACTGCATGCCCTGTATCCCATGCCTTAACCCATGGGAGTCATTAAACCCATTCACACCAATAAAAACATTTGACCTCTGGGTGCCATACCAGCTATTATAATGACCTTGACGTGTGGTACAACCAATGAAGCTTCTTATTATATTTTAATACATAATTGGGTCTATTGGGGCACATATTAAAGAACAATGTGTATTTTCTAAAAAAATAAAAAAAAATAATAATAAAAAAAAATTGAAAATTATAAGAAAAATAGATAACCATTAGGTTTTCTTATACTTTGTCATGTTAGGTACTACATGTCTCTTAACTCATTGGAGTTGGTAAACCTATTCACACCAATAAAAACATTTGACCTCTGAGTGCCATACTAGCTGTTACAACAACCTTCAAATATTACGTTACTAAATTTATGGCAACCAATGAGGCTTCTTATTTTATCTAAATACATGTTTCGGTCTATTTGAGCAAAGATTAAAGAACTGTGTATTTGTAAAAAAATAAATAAAAAATAAATAGATCTATTACTTTTTTTTTATACTTTATCACGTTGGGTACTACATGTCCCATAACCCATGGAAATTGGTAAACCGATTCACACCAATACAATTTTTTGGCCTCTGGATGCCCTACTAGCTACACTATATTACCAAATGTATTGGGACGCCTGCCTTTACACACACATGAACTTTATAATGGCACCTCAGTCCGTAGGGTTCAATATTGAGTTGGCCCACCCTTTGCAGCTAGAACAGCTTCCACTCTTTTGGGAAGGCTGCCCACAAGGTTTAGGAGTGTGTCTATGGGAATGTTTGACCATTTTTCCAGAAGAGCATTTGTGAGGTCAGGGACTGATGTTGGACCCCAAATGTGTTCTATCGGGTTGAGGTCAGGACTGTCAAGTTCCTCCGTCCGAAACTTTCTCATCCTTGTCTTTATGGACCTTGCATTGTGCACTGGTCCAAATCATTTGGTGGAGGGGGGATTATGGTGTGGGGGTGTTTTTTCAGGGTTTGAACTTGGCCCCTTAGATCCAGTGAAGGGAAACTCTTAAGGCGTCAGCATACCAAGACATCTTGGACAATTTCATGCTCCCAACCCCTGAAAAACAACCCAACACCATAGTGACTATGCAGGCCAAGTGCAGGACAGTCAAGTTCCTCCTCCCCAAATTCGCTCATCCATGTCTTTATGGACCTTGCTTTGTGCACTGGTCCAAACCATTTGGTGGAGGGGGGATTATGGTGTGGGGTTGTTTTTTCAGGGGTTGGGCTTGGCCCTTTAATTCCAGTGAAGAGAACTCTTAAGGCGTCAGCATACCAAGATCTTTTGGACAATTTCATGCTCCCAACTTTGTTGGAACAGTTTGGGGATGGTCATATAGTAGTTACATAGTTAGACTGTAGGTGAGGTTGAAAAGGGACACAAGTCCATCAGGTCCAACCTATGTGTGTGATTATATGTCAGTATTACATTGTATATCCCTGTATATTGTAGTCAGTTAAGGTGCTTATCTAATAGTTTTTTGAAACTATCGATGCTCCCAGCTGAGACCACTGCCTATGGAAGGGAATTTCACATCCTTGCCGCTCTTACAGTAATGAACCTTCTACGTAGTTTAAGGTTAAACCTCTTTTCTTCTAATTTTAGTGAGTGGCCACGAGTCTTATTAAATTCCCTTCCTGAAAAGTTTTCTCCCTATTGTGGGGTCACCAATACGGTATTTGTAAATTGAAACCATATCCCCTTCTCAAGCGTCTCTTCTCCAGAGAGAATAAGTTCTCGCAGTGCTCGCAACCTTTCCTTATAACTAACATCCTCCAGACCCTTTATTAGCTTTCTTGCCCTTCTCTGGACTCACTCCATTTCCAGTACATCCTTCCTGAGGACTGGTGCCCAGAACTGGACGGCATACTCTAGGTGCGGTCGGACCAGAGTTTTATAGAGCGGGAGAATTATCGTTTTATCTCTGGAGTTGATCCCCTTTTTAATGCATGCCAATATTCGGTTTGCTTTGTTAGCAGCAACTTGGCCTTGCATGCCATTGCTGAGCCTATCATCTACTAGGACCCCCAGGTCCTTTTCCATCCTAGATCCCCCCAGAGGTTCTCCCCCAGTGTATAGATTGCATTCATATTTTTTCCACCCAAATGCATTATTTAAAATTTCTCCACATTAAACCTCGTTTGCCATGTAGTTGCCCACCGCATTCATTTGTTCACATCTTCTTGCAAGGTTTCCTCATTCTGCGGAGAAGTTACAAAGTTATTTCAATCCATGTATCCTATATTCCATGCCAATGGACCTCACTTTGTACAGTAAATGTTTATGGTAAAATGCCTTTGCAAAATCCAGATACACCACATCTACGGGCCTTCCTTTATCTAGATTGCATCTCACCTCCTCATAGAAGGTTTGGCAAGAACAGTTCTTTATGAATCCATGCTGATTACTACTAAAGATACCGTTCTCATTACTAAAATCTTCATGGTCTCTTCCTGTTCCAACATGACTGCGCACCTGTGCACAAAGCAAGGTCCATAAAGACATGGATGAGTGAGTTTGGGGTGGAGGAACTTGACTGGACTGGTCCTAAGCTCAACCCAATAGAACACCTTTGGAATGAATTAGAGTGCCTGACTTCACAAATGCTCTTCTGGAAGAATGGTCAAACAATCCCATAGACACACTCCTAAACCTTGTGGACGGCCTTCCCAGAAGAGTTGAAGCTGTTATAGCTGCAAAGGGCGGGTCAACTAAATTTTGAACCCTATGGACTAAGACGCCATTAAATTTCATGTGCGTGTAAAGGCAGGCAATACTTTTGACAATATAGTTTATCAAAGAACAATGTGTATTTGTATATATATATATATATATATATATATAT